>NC_037668.1:23510545-23534246 GCF_003255815.1 Theropithecus gelada
CCCCACACAGCCCTGAGAATGACACACACACACACACACCCCACACAGCCCTGAGAATGTCACACACACACACAAACCCCCCCCACACACAGCCCTAAGAATGTCACACACACACACCCCACACAGCCCTGAGAATGTCACACACACACACACAGCCCTGATAATGTCACACACACACACACACACACAGCCCTGATAATGTCTCTCTCACACACACACACACACACACACACACACACTCTCCTGAGAATGTCCCAGCCTGCCCTGGAAGGTGGGGACCTGGACCAAGGGTGTGGGTGCTTGTGTATGCATGTCGATAAGAGTTTCTCCCTGAAGAAACATGCTCTGGCTTTGCCCTGAACTTTAGCTTTGGTCTATGAAAAGGTTTTGCAGAATCTTGTGGGAACATAAACATTCGGCAGATTTCTTTCCCTGAAAGCTATTTCTTCTCTTTTTCTGGGAACTTTTGCCAGCAAGATCAAGGGCCCTCCACCCTTCCCTCCTCCCTCCCTTTTGCCTGAGACACCCAACCCCCTTTCTCCTCCTCTCCAAAATGAAAACAAAGTTAACTGGTCTGTACTGGGAATCATTTCAGAGCAAACTGGGCCAGAAGAAAGGAGTAAAGCAAACAGATAGCTCTCCCAAGAGGAGAAATTATAAGAAGGGAAGGGAGGAGAGAGAGAGAGAATATAAGCCAATGGCATCAGTGGTGAAAAGTGAATTCCAGACATTTAAAATTCTTTTGGTTTTAATCATCTCAGAGGCTGACCAGAGCTGAGCCGGGGGGAAGGGAAAAAATGAAAACCAGGGCCCTCTGCTCGGAGCGGGCTGGAATCTCAGGCTGCCTGCAAAGACCCACAGTCTTCCTATGCAAGCTGCTCCCTCTTCTCAGCCCAGGCCCTCATGACCTCCCATGTCTGACCTCAGAAGGTTCACCTCCTCCAGAGAGCCCATCCTGACTAACCCTCTCTTTTTATCTCACTTTACACCGGTTTTCAAGCACTGACCTTTCAGTTTTCCAACCGGATTGCAAGTTCCCCAAGGCACTGGATTATGTTTTGTTAAAAGCAAAACTAACAGATGACAAACCAAAGCCTCTTTCATAATTATGCCTCAGTCCCCTGCGTGAGGGTCGGACCCTCCGAGAAGCCCCAAGACCTCTTCCTCATCTGTAAAATGGGCTGAAGAGCTAAGCCCAGCCTTGAAGAAACTCCAGAAGGAACCGAGAGCTGGGAGGAGCCTGGCGGCTGGTGCCTCCTCTGTGCTGTGCTCTATTGGCCACTTCAGGCTGCCCTGTGGGAGGGATTGGAGGCATTTCGCTGAGGCATAGGGGAAGTAGAGGGTCTTATTATCCCCTTTCTCAGGGGTAGGGCTGGTTGGCAGTGGGTGAAGCTCCTGGACACAGGTGGCTGGGAGATGGGATGAGGGATTCCAGGCTCTTTCCTTCCCTGGGCCACGGTGGGTTTTAAGGTGAAGGAGGGAACCAGGAAATCTTGCCAGCTGTGCAGGGGTGATCAGTGGGAGTTCCCGAGGGCAGCAGCGGGGGAAGGAGCCTGGAGGAGAAGCAGGAGGCCAGGCAGTGGCCACAAGGACATAGCCACACACAGAAGCCTCCTTTCCCTGGACTGGGTCCCCCCTGTGCTCAGCATCTTTCTTCCTTCTGAGCTCCCTGCCCCAGCTCTTCCCCCTCAATGTTGAGCTCTCAGTTTCTTTGTCCATCTGGAGGCAGCTCTCTTCATTCTCATGACTACCAGCTGTTTCTCCCACTTTCCCCCTCCCACTTTCCCTCAGACTTTGATTCCTGGGCCTTTGGACTTTGGTCTGTTTTTTATAGTGTATCTCCCACCTCCTGCTTCCCTTCTCCAATAAGATTAAAAAATGTAGAGCTTGAGGGTAGATTAGAGTTGACCTTAGAATGGGAGTCAGGTGACCTGGATTTTAATCTCAACTCGTCTTCTTGGACTGCTTTCTCTTGGGCAAGACATGTGCTTTTTTTGGGCCTCGGTTTATTCAGTAGTAAAATGAGGAGCTCTGTAAATGACGCCTGAGGCCTCAAAAGTGCTTTTCAGCTTCTGGAACGAAAGAGCAAGATCTGGAGTTCAGACTGCTCAGATTCAAGGACCTGTCATCTCCTACCCGTGTGACCTTGTGTAAGTCACTTCACCTCTTTGTAGGAGAACAGTTGCATCTGCTTCATGGAGTGATGATAAAGACTGCATTAAATAACCTGCATAGAATGTGTGGCTTGGTACCCGAGACGCTGTCATCCAGTGGTATAAGTTAGCTCTTACTGTTTTAATCCTGACCTTTTTCTGGTGTGGTGTAATAAAGAGTCCTGGATTTGTAATCAGGGACCTGAATTCACATTCCATCTTCCTTTCCAATTTTCTGTGTGACCTTGTGCAAGTCTGTTTCCTTAACACTTTATAACATAGGATTCATAAGTCCTGTTTTGCCCCTCGCTGGGAGTTGTGAATATAAGCTAATGTAAAGTCTATAGGGGCAAGGGCCATCTTTGCCTCAGCCTCCCATTACCCCCCTAGTGCATGGGCACTCAGGAAATGTGAGATCAATGATAATTAGTGTAAAATACCAATCTATGAACAAAGAAACTGAGGCCCAGAATGGGGAAATGCCTTGCTTAAGCTGGACACAGCTAACCCTTTGTTGTGGGGGCCGTCCTGTACATTGGAGGATGTTAAGCTGCATTCCTAACCTCTACCTACTGGAAGCCACTAGCACTCCAGTCTCCAGGTGTGACAATTTAAAATGTCTTCAGACATTTCCAGATGTCACCTAGGAAGTCAAATTGCCCCAAGTGAGAACCATTGAGCTAACCAGAGGAAAAGCTAGAACTGGAAATGAAGTCTTCTGACTCCCCTTCCATAGCTTTCTCTGAAATGCCACACTGTCGTCCATTTCTCCCTTTATCTCATACCCCATACAGTTAAGAGAGAGAGGTTTATGTTGTTGAGGATGAAGTATTGTATTTTGTCCTCTAGCCCATTCCAGAGGTAATTAATTTCCACATAAGCTACCACTGACCTGTCTGTCCAGGGTTGGGGCTAAGGAAGGAGAGGCAGGTGGCAAAGAGAGTCACCTGGGCAGTCCACTAAGCAGAGCAGACGGAGGACCTGACTTCCCCTAGAAGCATCTCATGTTTGTGTTGAGGATTGCTGCACGATCTACCACATCTCCACCCCAAGCAGATAAAAGCAGACTCCTTGTTATGCCAGACAGAACTGTTTTGGGTTTCAGGTGCCTGCAGCTCCCTGTTTCTTCTCACCTTGCATAGCTCCCCATGCCCCACAGTAGCTCTGAGAGGACCTAGGGCATCTTAGAGTACAGTTTGAAAATTACAGACTTATTCAACCCTTGAATGTTACAAACGAAAACCAAGACTCAGAGGGTAAGTGACTCGCTGCCCCACAGCAGTGACCAGAGCCGCAAGTTCCACCTTAGTCCCCTGCCCTTGCTTTGCAACCAACACACACACCTCCCGCCAACTAGAAAACTGCCACTTCATCTAGGCTGTCTCCACAGACCTCCCTGCCTCCCCTACCATTCCACACTGCACAGATCAAAAAGTCCTTTCTGAGGTGGGGCTGGGGATGGTGACTTAAGGAGCTTACTGTCCATTAATTGCTGGAGGAAGGTGGTGGTCCCTGGAGGATTTTAGGTGACACTGCTCCTGGGACTGTCAGTAGATCCCTCACCTTCCCCAGAGATGCCCTTGTTTTTCAACCTCTGCCCCCATCCCTCCTAAGGGGCCTATTCTTGCTGTCATGGCAACCAGGGGATTAAGACCAGCTTGGAAGCCCAAAGATATGGGAGAGGGCTTAGTAAGAAGGCAGGTGGAAGGAGGAAATGAGAGAACGAGGTGATGATAAAAAAAAAAACAAAAAGCAAAAAACAGAGCTAGGTGGGGGAAGTGGAGGGCAACGAGGAAGGCAGAGGGAAGGGGGAGATGAGAGAGACCTCACTAGAGTAAGAGAGAAAAAGGAGGGAGGAGGGGGAGGGAAGAGAGAGAGAGAGAGAGAGAGAGAGAGAGAGAGAAACCTCAACTTTTATTTAAAATCAGAGAGCAGTTGTAAGCCTGGAGTTGTTGCCATGGCAACAGCAAAGAAAGAAGATAGAGAGCTTGTGAAGCCGTGAAAACCCAATAGGGGTAAATGTTTAAAGCCAGGAACAAAAACCATTCAGAGATAATTAAGTAACCCGCCGCAGGTTCCATACTCCTGCCCATTGTCCAGGACTCGGCCTGAGATCCTAGCCTCCTTCTCATCTTGCCTGCTTCTCCCACCCTTTACTCCTTCCCCTCACTCACAAGCATTTCAAACAGCAGCCAGGGAACACCCGACGACCCTCCCTGTAATCTTCTTTCCTTTAGCGAGGGACTGACCTGCTTACTCCGGTCCCAGCTCCTCAGACCGACACTGGGCAAGCTTTCTCTCCTTCACTATTAAGAGAAATATAGTCTTTATGGGGGGTGGAGGGGGGAAGGAGGTTTTAGTCAGATAAATGGAAGAACTCCTTGACGCTGAGTTACTAGATGAATAACTAAGATGTGGACTTTTCTTTCCTTCCTTGGATGCGACAGGCAAGGCCCACCTCTGTGTGAACTGCGGCCCTCCAGGTCTCTGAATTGCTGGAATTCTTGGGGTCCTCCTCAGAAGGGGAGGTGCGTTCTCCTCCCGGTGCTTTACGGGGGCTGTTTAACTGTGTTTAATGCTACCACGAATTCCTTTTTGAATGCTTCTTAGGATTTTTCCAGCAGGCTTAATCTTCCCAAGCCTCAGGATGGCCACAAGCTAAGCTGATATTTTAGGGGTTAGGTGTACTCTGAAGAAATTTTGTTTTAGTGCCAAAGTACTCTTTTCTTTTTTAAATGAGTTTCATAAAGTCACCTTACTCCTACCCCAGACATCACAACAGCTGGCTGGCCCTTCACCCCATCTCCTCAGGGAAATAATCTTTTGAGTCCTGCCATACCTTCAGTGTCTCCTAAGAAACTGTGAATATCAGAGAGAGCTGTGATGTCCTTTTCTTCCTCTCATCTCTGATGCAGTTCTGAACTGGGGGCCAAAATAGCTAAGTAGGAAGACTCCTGTTTTGCACCTGCAGCACTCCCACACTCCGGCCCTCTGTTATCACCTACCTCCAGTCCCTTCCTGCAGACACTCTCAATTTTATCCTCAGACTAAGCCAGACCATTGGAGAGTTGAGAACCAAGATGGAATGGTTTTGGCCCCTTGAAGAATTGCTTTTACTGAACTGAGCATTTGGTGCTGTGCCACCAGCCCTCACTGAAGAATGCTTTAAGGAACAGCCCTGTGAGACTCCTTATTGCATTTATGGTAGGAATATTGTCCAGGACATGGTTCAACACATCACAGTGTCCTTTTATGAGGATCCATGGGAGAAAGTTCCAGAGCTACTTTACCTAAGCCTCTGGTTCATTTTTATTTTATGGGAACTGTAAATTGTATCATGAATTTTGAACTTTTCCTCTTTGCACTGACTGCTTGGAAGCTCAGGGCTAAACCTTGTAGTTCATCTCTGATGAGGCATTTAGGATCTTACGGCATACATTTAGTATATTAGTTTTACTCCAGCCTCAATTTATTTCTCCTGTTTTTAGTCTCTTTCCCTGCTTCCCTAATCACCACCATCCCCATCCCAGTGTTAGTTTCTTCTCTTATTTTTAATATCATTGACCGAATCTACGTACACTGCTTCAGATTTTCTATGAAACAAGTAAACTAATTGAGTTAGATCTATAAAACATAGAGCATAGTGCCTGACAAATATTAAGAAAGCAGGCTGGGCACGGTGGCTCACGCTTGTAATCCCAGCACTTTGGGAGGCTGAGGCAGGTGGATCACAAGGTCGGGAGTTTGAGACCAGCCTGGCCAACATGTTGAAACCCCATCTCTACTAAAAACACAAAAATTAGCCAGGCGTGGTGGTGTGCGCATGTAGTCCCAGCTGCTCGGGAGGCCGGGGCAGAAGAATTGCTTGAACCCAGGGCGCGGAGGTTGCAGTGAGCCGAAATTGCGCCACTGTGCTCCAGCCTGGGCGACAGAGCTAGACTCCATCTGAGAGAAAAAAAAAAAAAGATAGATAGATAGAAAAAAGAATAAGAGAAAAGAAAGCAAAGAAAATGTCAACTACTATTTTAAGTAAACAAATAATACAAATTGTTTCTAATCTTTATTTTAGAGATGTTGTAAATATGGACCAGACAGCAGAAAGCTAGCCATATCAAAGGCGGCCAGTTAAAGGCAGTAAATGTAGTTAACTCCCAGTTGACCCAATAGAAGGAAGAAACACCCAGCCACTGATTTTTTTTTAATCTTTTCTTTTTAACTTTGGGATGCATCATGGTGATAATAATGATGATAAATAATCAGATTTGCCTTGCTTATTAGAGTTGACTTGGTCTGCTATTTAAATGAGCTTCTAATTCCCTGCTCACATCAGACTGACAACCGAAACCTTCTGGGTGGCAAAGGGAATCAGCCTGCCTGGGATTAAGATTTTTCCATGGATAATCTCCAGAGTGAGGAACCTATGTGTGAGTAATTGAGAGCTGACAGCATTTCGTTGGATCAGTTTTGCCTAGTCAGACAGGGAGAGAACTAAGCCTTGGAAAGACAATAGGGTAAGACAAGAGGAGGTTGACAGAGTGTGACTTCTATCTATTTCTCAGCCTTGCTTGCACAGCCTGCCCTAGCTCAGGTGAGGTTGGCCCTGCATTTTTTGTCTCTTATTTGCTCATTTCCAACCAACCTTTCATTTGGTCCAAGGGTAAAAGGAAAACGAAAAAAATTGCCATGACATCTCAGTTTTGTTCAACCCCACGTTCATGGCGCATTTACTGTATGTTAGGCACTGTTAGGTGCTCTGGATCTGTCAAGTCCCTGCAAGCTCCCTTTCCTGCGGAGGGCAGGTTCCGGTGGAGACACTGCTTAGTGCACTGCGCAGCCCAGGAAATGGGCATCTCCCCGGGCAAGTGCTCCGCATTTTCCTCCTTTCCTGCTTCCTCCTGCATTTCTCAAGGGCCCTCTTCCTCTCACTCTTCTTTGTCATTCCCTCAAGGTCTTTCCAGCCCTTCTGTGTTTTCTCTCCTACCCTCTTTGCCTCTCCCTCCTTTTTAAGATCCTTCTTTTCCTTTTACATTTTCAAGGCCTTTCTCTCTCTCTCTTTTTTTTTTTTTTCCTGTTACAATAAATTTTTTGCCAAGCGCTGTGGCTCACGCCTTTAATCCCAGCACTTTGGGAAGCTGAGGAGGGCGGATCACCTGAGTACAGGAGTTCGAGACCAGTCTGGCCAATATGGGTGAAACCCTGTCTCTATTAAAAATAACACAAATTAGCTAGGCATGGTGGTGGCGCCTGTAATCCCAGCTACTTGGGAGGCTGAGGCAGGAGAATCGCTTGAATCCGGGAGGAGGAGGTTGCAGTGCTACTGCACTTCAGACTGGGTGACAGAGTGAGACTCCATCTCAAAAAAACAAAAATAATAAAAAATAAATTCCTGATAAAGAAAATAGTTTCTTTTTTTAATGTATTTTTCTGGTTTTTTTTTTTAACTTCTTTCCTAATTACTTACAAGGAAAAAAAAGAAGGCAGCCCTCCCTCTCAATCTCTTAGTTCTTTTGCTTAGAAGACAAAAGATCCTTCAGAATTAGAGAGGAAGAGGGGAAAAGAAAAAAAAAAAAGATTCCAGTTAAAAATCTTAAAAATCTTCATCAGGGTCAAAAACCTGACAGAAAAGCTTTGTTTGAAGGGAATGTGAAAGGGGAGGAGGAGGGAACTGGCAACCGGCAACTCTCAACCTCAAAAGGCAAATATCTTGAGAGTTGAAGGAAATCTGGAGATAGTGAACACTCCCATTGAAGTAGTGGAATAGCTTTGATTTCCTTTTTAGCCAGAGAGTCTTGTCCTTTTGAGGCTGGTGGAATATGCTGAGAGGAAGAATTGGGGGGGTGGGAAGCATGGGGAAGCAGGAAACTGCCATTTTAATTTCACCCTGGGTCAGAATGGTCAGGAGTTAGGATGACTGCAAAGAAGCTGTAGGCCTGAAGCCTCAGGCCTTGGTGTGCCAGCATCTCCCAGCCTAATATTTTAGGGTCCCAGCCTAATATTTCCCAGAAAGGGAACCAAGCAGAGAGTAGGCAGAGTCAGGGTGCAGGGGAAGGGCCATGGGAACTGATGTAAAGAGCTGGTGATGGTGAAGCTGGTGAAGCCCCGGGAGAGACCTGTGGGAAGGTAGGAGGCAGCTGGCAGCATAGCCATGGAGCCAGGAGACATCAGAGTGTGAGATGGTGCCAACCTGGGAATGCAGTGTGGCGTGTAGGGAAGCAAGGTTCTAACTGGTCAGCTGCTCTAGGACTTTGAGCAGAAAAGACTCAGAGATGTCCCTTGATTAGAGGAAGGGTGAAAGCAAAAAGTAGCATGGAGCATTATTGAAAGGGTGTCAAGAATGGGACTGCTAGAATGAGGAAGCAAACATAAAGCTGGACACCCAGACAAGGAGGAACCCTGGAAAAAGAGGGGAAGGGGAAAGAGGAGGCCTCCTTCCCTGGAGGCCATCTGATGAGGGTCGATGGGCCAGTTTGAGAACCATTTGTGGCAAGCGTTTAAATCCCAGGCTGCTTTTTGCCCCAGCACCTGGTATCCAGCCATCGATTGATGTGCTATGAGAGAAGATGAACCAATTTTATTATTAGCCTGAACAAAACATAATTAGGAGGAGAAATTTGCTTCTGCTGTTGTAGTTGCTGCAGCAAAGAAGTTACATAAGGTTCATTTGGATGACCTGGGAACACCTTCCCTACTTCCCTATTCCTGTTCCCATTTCTCTGGTTTGAACCAAGTAAATAGAGGCCCAGAGCCTCCACTCTGCCTTCTAGAAGTTCCCAAGACAGACATGCGCTCAAGGAGCAGATCCAAGACCCTCAGCCTACAGCAGACACAGAACAAGGGCAAAAATCAAATAAGTCAATGTACTGTCATGATGAACATGTGGATAAAGAGGAGAAAAGGGAGAAGGGACAAGAGAGAAGAGCAGACTGGAGGAGAAGGAATAAAGAGCTGAGGCATAGCTCGACTCCTGTGATGTTAGAGGAAGGGAAGGTGGAAAAAAAAGGCACTGAATTATTCTCAGACAATTTCAGAAGGACAAGATGGATTCTGAAAGGAATTAACTCTGTTATGTCCTGTACTAGTATCATTACTATACTCTAAGATGGGCAAACGAAAGGATTTGGAGCATTTTGGCAGACACTCTTTGAGTGATTGACAGGGGGAGGTAGGAGGGCATGACTGTTGGGGTGACTATATGGGGGTCACATTTGGGCTGAATGCTAAGGCCACAGACACATCCCAGGCTGAGCTCCATGCTGGACCCCCTAGACTGAAGCTTTCACTCAGGGCACTTAACTTGGGTGGAGGGAGGCAGGAGTGGAAACTCCAGGCCTAATTGCTAGGTCTCTCTCAGCTCTTCCAGGGAGCACGGGGCAGGAAATTCCTCAAATTCCAGGCTTGTAGGATCATTGCTGAGCTTAACCGCAGAGCAAGAGAAAGAGGCAGGAGAGGCAGAGAACTGCCTTCTCTCCATCTTTTTTTCCCTTGCAATTTTAAAGCTGCAGCAAATCAGAAGGGTTTGGAGGGGCTGATGGCTACGAGAGAGGCCCCAAACATAACACCCCCCACCCTGGTAAAGAAAGTCCCAGGTCTGGGAATCCCAGAGAAATTAGCCCTGAATTGAGTAAGTTTGAAGTCAAAAATAGACTGCTGTGGCCCTGGATAAGCTTTTTTCCCAGGGTGAATTTTTTTTAGTTCTTCAGAATAGCCAGTGGAAAGGAACTTGGTTTAGGAGAACCTGAGCAAGAACTGTCTTGCTGAAATAAATGATGGCTGTGCAGGGAGCACATTGGAAGGGGTCTTGGGGTGGACAGGATTTCCTTTTGCTCTAAGGGTGAAACCAGTCAGGTCTCTCCCTTTCTGAGCTCTCCTCCCAGGGCACCTGGTCAGGATATCCCAGTCATCACCTCTGGGAAGATGATGTTCCCTGGACAGCCCGTACATTTTCTCACCTCCATACCTAGCTAACACTGCCGCATCAGTCCCAACGACCCCACTTCCAGTCCTTTACTCTCTGAGGTCTGGATTTGCCTTCAAGATGCACCTCCCATGCCACTTTCTTACAGTAGTCTTCTCAACTCCCCCCAAAGAATGAACTATTCTTTCTGGGGGGCTTCCAAAGCAAATTGCTTTGAAATTCCAGAAGATCATACGTTCTGTTTTAATCATAATGGGTTGTTAAGCTCCTGCACTAGACCATAATGCTACCTGTGGATAGGGACTATGACTTGTTTATATCTGTAACTTTCATCTCTTGCCTCTTTCCCCCAGCATAGAGCAGAATGACAGAATGACTGCCACACAGTAAATCCAAAAAATAAATAGCTGTTGAATGAATATCCCAGTTATTTTGAATGTGGATTATCCACTTGGTAGATCCCTATAATTAATGTTGAACTCAAAGTCTAGTTTCTCTCCTAGCTCAGCTCCTGGTACTATCACTTAATATGTGCTCAGAGAATGCAAACAGTTTTTAAATATTATCTTCAGTACAACATAATTAGGAGCTGCTAAAAATTCATTATCATGCTTTCCAAAGCCAAAAAGAAATGACTTTTGTATTACCCACTCCACTGCCCTTCCTCAGTGGTGTGGATAACTGAGACATAAACATTTTCATCATAATTGATGATGGGACCACCTTAAAGGGCAGTTGGATTTATTGGGTGCCAGGAGGAAGAAGCAGTGGCCCACATCCTCTGTAATTCTTTCTTCTCCAGTTGCTAAGCTCCTTTGGATTTGCACAGAGCACTTAGAGTTGATGGTCCCACCCTCAGCAGCAACCTAAAAATGGCCAATGTGGGCTGGCATCGAGGAAGTATCTCGACCAAAACCTCAAACATTCACAGTAAAAAATGCTGTATCCTAGGGCTCTTAAATTTTTTTCTTGGGATTATAAAATCCTTTTGGTTGTTCTTCAAACCTATTTGTCCCTCTTTTGTTAACAGGATTATTTTCTGGTGACCCGAAGAGATTCTTTCACTGCACTACATTGCAGTTTCTCCACCAAAAACGCAGAACTCAGCTGGCTGCATGATGCCAAAATGACTCCCTGCTTTGGCTAATTCAGTTAGCTTGTGAAAGTATCATGGTATTATGGAAGGAGCCCTGTTCGAGGCATTACCCTCAGCTTAGTTTCGTTCCCAATTCTGCTACTAATGAGCTGTGTGACTCTGAACAGGTTGCTTAACCTCTCTGAGCTTTGGTAATCATAATCCCTAACATGTAGAAGTTGGGCTAGGTAAAAGCAGAGGCTCTTTTTTAGCTATAACTCTTTGTGTAAGTCTGTAATTAAGGTTAAGAAGAAATGTGCATATACATGACTTTTGACTGAATACTATTTACTTTCTATAACAGGTTACAGGATATATATAAAATCATGTTTTCAGCCTCCCTCCCTTTCCTGGGGAAGACTGAATAGACCCTAGAGGTTCTGTGGGTGTGGCAGCTGTGGTGGGCTTTACAAAAGGGGTTTTTTTGGTCCCTTCTGTTCACTTGTAAGGTTTCAAAGAAAATTGTGCCTATACTTATCAGGATATATGTAAGCAACTGCAGAGAAATGTCATGCAACCTGAGGTGTTAAGTACTGAAGGGACAGGAAATAATACTGGGTGTGGTTATGGATAGTGCTAGTTTGGCCAGGCTTCCTTAAAGAGGTAAATCTGGAGCAGGGCTCAGCAGGAGGAGACATGGCATGGATTGCAAGGGGAGAAAGAAATCCACTCCAGGTGTGTGGGTGGGTGCGGTTGGGGTGGGGCTCGGTGGGTAGTTATTAAAGCCTTATGCACCTGGATTTTTAGTAGGCAGCTATTTTGGGTTCTGGAGAAGTGGGTCAACATAATGAAGTTTGAGAGGCTGCATTCTGATTTCTGGGCACATAAAAGTGGGGAAGGCATGAAGCAAGGAGGATACTGAAGGGCCATTATCATCCAAATGAGACCAGTGGTATGTAAAGGATAAGATCATTATAAACATCCCAAGAAAGAGAGTCTCAGAATTATTTCTATTTGAGCATTTAACTTGTGCTAAACACCTACTATGTTATGGGATGTCCGTTCTGGAAAGGACCTTAGCGGTGATCTGTTCTATGAATTATGAAACTGAAGATCAGAGAAGGGATGCAAACTGCCCAGTGCCACCCAGCGGATTCTGACAGAGGCAGGTCTAGAAGCCCTAATCCCTGACTCCCACTCTGCTGTTCTTTCTGCTACAGCTAAAAAACACTCATATTCTTTGACTTCACTTTCCCCATTGAATTTACATCTAGTGCCAAAGGGGCACCACTGGGTACATCCAGGACCCCTACTATAGATGTGCTTCCCACTATGGTTAAAAGTTAGGACTTGTCCCAGATCCTTTGCCAGCTGCCAAAATCCAGGCCCTGAGATTTAAACTCCCCAAACAGCCTCCAGAACAGATTGCATAATAACTTAATCGGAAGGGCAGGAGAGAGGGTCCAAGTGCCGCTCTGCCAGCTCCTCTCCACATCCGCATCTGTGGGCCTTCTGCTAAAGTGCCAGGGCCCTAGCCTGCTTCCAGCCTCTTCCTCCCGCACACCCGCACACTCTTACCTGTGTATACTCAGTGTGGGTGCAAATGAAGAGCGATCTGGGGTTAGGTGCAGGAGCAACCAGAGTGACCACCCTGGATGATGTGAGGGTCCACGGGTGTCTTCTGAAGTTCCTTTTGGAGCTGTATGTGGCCCCTGTTCTCCACAGGTTTTGCCTGCAGCCATGAAGCAGGCCAAACAAATGCAAAGGTCATGGCCTGGAAGGTTATGCCTTTTTCTTCAGGCCTTGGAAAGTGTAAAAAGTGCAAGTTGTGTCCCTAGGCATCATTCCAGGCCCCATTTTCCTTTGGGAGTGGTGGGGAGTGGCAGGAGAGAGCTGGCCCCCAGTGGACTGGGCCATGCCTTATCATTCTTGTCTACAAAAAACCTCCCTCACCCTCTTATTGATGGCGAGGGCTCTGTAGTTTTAGACAGTCAATAGTATGTTTTCATTTCAGTTAGTTTCAATTCAGCAAGCATTTACTGAGTGCCAGGCACTGTTCAGTCTGAGGAAACAGAGATGAATACAATATGGTTACTTGCCTTCCAGTTAAGTAAATTTTCACTTAAGAACAATAATATCAGTCTCAAATATAGCAAAGAGACAGACTACAGGGGAAAGTATTTTGGAGTAGAGAATAAGAGGCATAATTGCAGGAATCCCCACACCAGACAGGACCATCAATTCTCTATTCTGTTTAAAAGGCAGCTGGGTACCATGGAAAGAGCCCAAGCAGGGGTATCAGGAGACTTGTGTGTCTTCTACCAGCCTTGCCATTAATATCCTAGGTGCACTGGGCAAATCATTTTACTGCTCTAACATTCAGTGTCCTAACTCTAAATTGAGACAGGATTAAATAATTTCTTAGATCTCTTCCAGCTTTAAGATGGAGTCAATCCAGGACAGCTTCCTGAAAGAAATACAATTTCAGGAACTGTTTGGAACGTGGAAAGAAAACATTAAGTTAGTGTGCTGCGAAAGGTGTCCTGTTGTCAAACATCTTGGGGAAATGGATATAGGAATGTGCGGTAGTGAAGGGAAGGAAGGGATGGAAGATACACAGGGTTTGTTTGTTTGTTTGTTTGTTTGTTTGTTTTCTTTTGATGAAATCTCACTCTGTCACCCAGGCTGGAGTGCAGTGGCATGATCTCGGCTAACCACAATCTCTGCCTCCCGGGTTCAAGTGATTCTCCTGCCTCAGCCTCCCGAGTAGCTGGGATTACAGGTACATGCCACTGTACCCGGCTAATTTTTTGTATTTTGGGAAGAGACGGGATTTCACCATGTTGGCCAGGCTAGTCTTGAACTTCTGACCTCAGGTAATCCGCCTGCCTGGGCCTCCCAAAGTGCTAGGATTACAGACATGAGCCACTGTGCCCAGCCTGGTGTTTGTTTGTTTGTTTGTTTGTTTTTGAGACAGAGTCTTGTTCTCTCAGGCTGGAGTGCAGTGGTGCGATCTCTGCTCACTGCAACCTCCACCTCCTGGCTATTTTCCTGCCTCAGCCTCCCTAGTAGCTGGGACTATAGGTGTGCACCACCACACCCGGCTAATTTTTGTATTTTTAGTAGAGACAGGGTTTTACCATGTTGGCCAGGCTGGTCTCGAACACCTGACCTCAGATGATCCACCCACCTCAGCCTCCCAAAGTGCTGGGGTTACAGGTGTGAGCCACTGCGCCCAGCTGAGACACAGGGTTTTGAACAGGTATTGTGAACAGGTAGTGTAGGAAGTGGTAGACCCAGAGGATAAGGGTGGGAAGGCCCTTGGATCCAACTGTAGAAGGTCATACCTGAAAACATAACAGTTTATAGAGGAGAACTTGAAAGAAATCTGGCAAAGGGGATCCTGGTGTTTTCCCGGTGTCCCTTGCCCCACCCAGTTCCCCAGGGTCCACCCTGACCTCAGAATTGAAAGCAGCTCAGCGCCAGTGGCATTTTTAGAAGGAGGGGAGGGGTGCGGCAAAACCAAATTAAGTAACTCCTCAGAGGTCGGCACTTCTTGCCCTAAGCTGAGGAAACCAGACCAAAAAAAGAGATTCTCCCTTCCGATTTCCTCAGCCACCACTGTGGGCAGCCCAGGTGTGGCTGGCAGACACCCTGTCCCTGAGGGACCCATGGACACTCAAAGCCTGTCCCTTTGTAGCCGTCTCCTCTGTGTGGAGAAAGCATCTTCAGTTTTCTTCTGACCCTGCAGACTGACCTGTCACCGGGTCTCACATTCTGGACTAACGCGTGGATTGAATGCAGGGGAGCGCTTTGGATGAGAACAGTCAGATGTGTCCTCCCCAGGTTCCCCCCATTCTCTCTTCCCGCCAGGAAAGGGAAAGAATGCACGCACAGATTTCTTTCAGGGTGGCGGAGACACCGACTAGAGCACCGACAGGCCCTGGTAGGCCCAGGAATGAAGAGGAATGGAGTAAGAAAAGGGGAAAGAGAAAACTCAGGGAAACGACAGAGAAAGGGGAGCTGGGAATAACCAGAGCAGAGGCCAGAGTTGAAGCGAAAGGGCAGGAGAACTGAGGAACTGAAGACTCCGAGGAGGGACAAAGGCTAAGGGTGCCCCAGGGAGAAGGACTGCCGGAGACAGGATCTGAGAAAGGAAACAAAGGAGAGAGAGGGGGGTGGAGGACTGCCGAAAAGTGGTCTAGAGAGGAAGGAGGAAGGAAAAGTCCAGAAGGAAAAACAGCCAGAGAAAGAAGAGAGGAAGGAGAGAGGATAAACAGAGCAAGACGAGGCCAGGCGGGAAGAGATGCAGCCAAGAGCAGTACCGAAGAGGAGAAGCAGAGGCCAGAGGGTGACGAGATGGGAGAGGGAACGGAAGCAAAGGAGATGGAGAGGAGAGGGCAAGCAGAAGAGGCAGAACCCGGGGAGGGAGCCGCAGAAGAGGCACGCATGGCTGGTTTAATGAGCCACTCTTCTTTCCCACTCCCCAGGAGAGGCGGCTGCTAATTATGCCTTCATCCTCCCAGGCAGGAAGAGGTCAGGAGGCCTGAAGAAATGTCCTCCCCCAGCAGAAGGGCTGGGGGAGGTGGGGTGGAGAGAGGATGGGCTGGGGCAGGGGCAAGTAGGAGTGCTGAGCTGGCAGGACAGCAGATGGGGCCCTGCCCTGGTTCCTGTGGGCCTCTCTCCCTGCCAGCCCTGGTGGGGTGGTGGGAGGGGGCACACCTATTTAACTTGGCACTCTGGCACTGCCTTCCTCTTGGCTAAGTCATAAGAAGGCCAAAGGCTGAGTGGGAAGCACAGAAGGAGCTGCAGGCTGGGGTTTCTACTCCCCAGCACCTCCATGAGGCCTTTTTCTTTGCCCCATATTTCTGTCTGGTACTGATGCGTTGCCCTCTGAATCTCAGAGGCACAGAAAGCACACCAGGGGTAGGTGAAACTCCAGCCTCTGGCCGGTCTGGCTTTTTCCCTCTTCCTGTCCTGCCAGGTAATGTGTAGAAGCTAGGTCTAGTATATCTTCACTGTAGACTTGCTTATCTGGGCTCACTGACTGGACATCCTCTAGGCCCCTTGGAGGACACACCACTGTTAACCTAATGAGAACACGCGGGAGATGGGGACAGCATACTTAGAGAAATGCGAGGGAATGGGACGCTATGTGGAAAGGTGGAAACAACATGGTTTTGAAGGGAGACGTACTTGGTTATCATCCCAGCTATATCACTTACTAGGTCTTGGGCAAATGTCCAAGCATCAGTTGCTTTATTAACTAACCAAGTGCCAGATACCCTTATAAGTGATATTACTTTGTGTGATCTTCCCAATGATCCTACGAGGTAGATATTTTATCATCCCCATTTTACAGAACAGGAATCGGAGTCACAGAGAAGTAACTTGTCCAGTCTCACAGCTAAGATGTGACAGAGCAGCTGGGATTGGAGTCAGACAGTCTGGCCTGGAGACTGTGCTCCTAATCTCCATACTCCAAAGCTGAATGAAAAAAAGCAAACTGTTTTCACAGTTTGGACACCCCTGACCCCCAACAGTAGTTAACACAGAAGACTTCTGTGACCAAATGTGTGGGGTTTCCCCACACTTCCAGCAAGCAATCAGTCTTCCAGCAAGCAAGCAATACTCTAGCAGACTTGGGCTGGGTGTTCTTCAGTTCAACTGTGACACTGTCTACCTAGAGTTAGCATCAGATCCCCCAGGTTGAGGGCTCATTCCCACAAGACTGTCCCCCCCTTCCAATGTCAGTCGCAAGCCCCACATTGTTTTACCTGTGTTTCTGACTGGCTGGCTATAAACTGGGGTTCCCAAGACCCCATCCTGAGGTTTTATTCCTTTTCTCTAGTGGCTCACAGAGGTAGGAACACGTTTACCGGTTTTTTATAAAAGGACAGTAGAAAGGATATAGATAAAGAGATGCACGGGGCAAGGCACGTGGGAAGGAATGTGGAACTTCCATGCCTTCTCTGGGCGTGCTACCCTCCAGGAACCTCGCTGTGTTCAGCTACCTGGAAGATCTCAGAATCTTGTCCTTTTGGGGTTTTTGAAGGCTTCATTACATAGGCATGATTAATTAAGCCATTGGTCACTGGTGATCAACTTAACCTTCAGCCCCTCTTCCCTCCCTAGAGGTTGGGGTATGGAGCTGAAGGTCCCAACTCACTACTCCTGCCTTGGTTTGTCTGGTGAACACCTCTCATACTGAAGCTACCAAGGGGCTGCCTGCCACCAGTCAATTCATTAGCATGCAGAAAGACACTTACCACTTGGGAGATTCCAAGGACTTTAGGAGTGTATGCCAAGAGCCGGGACCAAATATGTATTTCACAATATCACAAAAGCCTTCCTCAGAAATGAAGATAATACACAGGTATGTGGGGAAAATTAGATCAGCTGAAAGCACTTGGCGCATAGTAGGTCCTCAATATGTTTGTGTTGTCTCAGAGCAAAGCAGTAGATGTTAAATTGCCTTGTGAGTAGCATAGCCAGGAAGCTCCCAGCAACAACAAATTACTTCTTATTAGGGTGCTTGGAGAAGGACTGACCTTCAGGAAGAATTAATAGGATTTCAGTCTTAGGGATAGTGCAGGGGCAGCCCCAGGGAAGGAATGATAGTCTAGAGGCCACTTCAGAAAAGACCCACACCCCTCCCTCCCCATTATACTTCCCTGCAGGTTTTAATAATGCTGTTGCTCATCACCCCCTACACAACTCCTCCACTCCCCCACTCTACCATGTCCTGAGCTAGGGCCTGCTCATTCCTGCCCCCAGGCTTGGAACATGCCACTGTCTCTGCCAGAATGCCCTGTCTCTCTCCACAACTAACCTTGACCTTCACCTCTTGCCAAAGCAGCTGCAGCGGTCTGCAGGAACTGTGACTTTATTAGTCTTGTCTGCCTGCCCAGGAGCTGTTGGACACCGGGGTCCTCAAGGTGCACCTTTGCATGATAATTTGCACTAGCTGGTCTGTCACTTGAATAAACCCTCCCTAATGTTGCGGAGTGTGTAGCTGTGTGATGTGTCCCATCCACACATTTAGAGAAGGGTTAATGCAACTTGAATGAAGTTTAGTGAGAATTTGGGTTGCTTCTTTCCTCTTAAGTTGTTCCCAAAGCTGGCTGTAAATTCTGCTTTTAATTGTAGCAACTAGCTTTTGCAAGGATCTCTGGAGTATTCATTCCATTTGCGATGATGTACCAGGACTTATGCAAGGCATAGAGGCCATCGTTTCCACTGAGGCTGGAAAGCCCAGGAGGCATTTTCCTGGGATGCTTCCACATCTTAGGGGTTTGCTCAGTTGTTACTTTTTCATGTATTTCTTTCTACTTTTTCAACCTACGTACCTGAAAACTACATAGCACTTTTCAATTTACTAGGGATTTCACAGTCTGTTTATTTAATTTTCACTACAGTCTTGTGAAGTAAGTATTATTATGTCCATTTCATAGGTGCACAAGCTAAACTGAGAACAAGATAAGGTCAGGATGCAGAACTTGACCTTCTCTAGGTATTAGTGTACATTCCACTGCACAACACTGTCTGGTGAAAATTACCCTACCTGGAGGGCTTATATCCCTTTAAGTTGAAATAAATGACCTTTATCTTTGTGGTCATCTGTTCAAACCTTTATTAAACACATAATTGTGTCTGGCTCAGTATGGATGTAGTATAAAGAGATACATATGGTCCAGCCCCTGTCCTCTGGGGCCTGCAGTCTAAGTCAGAGGCATTGACATGGAAAAACCTGTACAGGGCATGTACAGCAGAATGAAAACAATAACCTATCATGAATCAACAGCAAAGTATTTACAAGACTGTGCAAGGCAAGGGTAAGCGCACTTCAGGCATAGACAGAAGGAATAACTCTTGCCAAGGTGCCTGGGCAGATCTCCACAGTGCCAGACCACAGAGTCCATCTTCAATAGCTGCCCTAATTCTTTCTCCCTGCTGCTGTAACAAAAGTCTATGTGTGTGTGTGCACGTGTGCGCACATGCATGCATGTGCACATAGGCACCTATGTATAATGCACATAAAATATGCATAATTTTTGAATATTATTCTTCAGGCTGCCAGTGCACAATTGGGTTGGTTAGAAGGTGAATAGTTATAGGAGTCTTATATTTAGATAATGATGGGGAAACTTTTAGCCCTCCTGTAGCAGTATAGTGAAATTTATTCTCTTCCAATGTACATCAAGTTTATCTCTTAACACTGAGCTTTTATGAGATGGAATGAGCATCTGTAATATAGGAGAGAGAGAGAGAGAGAGAGAGAAGCAAATAGCAACTCTGAAACCAGAGAGATATGAACTTTAATCCTAGACCTGCTAATGTTCAGTCACAATTGTGACATTGCACAATTTATCTGAGCTTGCTGAGCCTCAGTTGCCTCACATGCAATTGGGAAAATTATCTCTACCTTGCAGGGCTGTTCAGAGAATTAAGTGAGATTGTATAAGTAAAGCACTCTATAACCTGATGGCTTAATGTATTTTTGTTAAATTTTTAATTTTATACTTTTAGTAGCTAATGTACATAGTACAAAGTATAAAAACTACAAAAAAAGAATAGTGAAAATAACTCTGTCTCCTGTCATTAGCTTCTAGCTACCATTTCTCTTAAGTATTTTAGTCCTTACAAAATCCCTGTATATAAAGCAGGTCAGGGTTTTTGATTTTTATTTCTCGGGTATGGAAATTGATGCCCAGGGAGATTAAATGGTTACCTAAAGTTACCCATGAAAGTGGGTCACACATGAAAGTGGTGGGACTGGAACCCATGTCTTCTTGTTAGTACCCCAGCTTGTTGTATTTCATGTTTCACACTAGAAGATGTGGTCGGAGAATGATCCCAGCTGCTGAATCTTGTGACTTTGGGACCATAGACTCTTTCGAGAATCTTATGAAAGTTCTGGATCCTTTCTTTCTCACCCTCACATACACATGCCATTCAGACTTGCATATATTTTAGATGGTTTCTCAATCACTAGAAGTTCAAAAGTGTAAACCATCCCAATACCTTTATATCATCGCCAGGGTTTTAGCTCTATGGGACTTCTCTGGAGAGCAGTGGAGTGTGCTCAGTGACCTGCAAACCAAACCTGCTCCCCAGGGAGCCCAAGGTTCTGGAGTCAGAAGATCTGGGTTCTGCTCCAGGCCATGACATATCTTAGCTTTGTGACCTTGAGTGAGTCCTTCAATTTCTCTGAGCTTCATTTTCTTTGTCTGTTAAATGGGGTTGCTATTCTTTGTCTCCAGGAGCTGTGAACTAACATTTATAAAGTCATTTCGCAAACTGTGAAATTACAAACAAATCTAAGATATTATTTCTCCCTGCTAGGCCTGGAGCAGGTGAGAAAACCGGAAAGAAGTAGTCTCATATACCTGCAATTTCATCCAGTAGCTGGAGTACCTGTCTTAAGTGGTAGAGGCTGTCCAGCCACACACCCCCTCTGTGGATTTGGTACCCAGAGTCAAGATCCCCAGGACTAGGTGTGAATGCTGACTCATGTTGCATTGAACATCCAGTCATCAAATCTCAGCTCCATCTGCTCATCCTGGTCCAAAGTGGGCGATAATCCCATTGTTAAGACGTGTCTCATTTAGACGTCTCTAAGATGGAGCCAACAAACAGCCCAGTAGCATCGAGGCTGCTGCCTGGGAAAGAGTCCCCTCCTCTCCCCTGTTCATTAATGATTATGGGAGGTTTTATTCCCCCCAACAAAAGTGTTAATTAGACATCGTTTGGAACAGGGATATTACACAAATGAATTAAACTCAAACCAATCAACAAGCCGGCTGTGTGCTTCAGGTCCCCTGAACGAGAAGGGAATTGAAGGCTGTAATGGGAAACAAACGGTAAGATGTCTTCCCTAATATCAAATAATAAGTAGGAAGGCTGCCTTCACTTCTAGTACTTCTCTGTACTTATTCCTTTCTTTCTCCCCTCCACTACACACACACACACACACACACACACACACGTGCACACACGCACTACCATGAGACTTGGAGAGTTAGGGTTCCATTCTTGTAACTGAAACTGAAACTGGCTGGGACTGCCCAGTGGTACTTCTCAGCTGCCCTCTAGGCTCAGAGGCCCAGTGGGATGGAAGGAGTCAGAAGAGCCCAATTCTAGTCCCTCTCTGTCACTCACCACCTTCCTCATCAGAGAATAGTGTGTGTGATGCTCAGGAGTTCACAGGGATGCAGTAGGTACTCAATACTTACCTGTTGAGTCCAAATGGCTGGGTGACTTCTGGAAGCATTCTGCGTCCTGGCAGCAAATTCTTGAGGCTGATTTGCCCTGTGGGGAGAGTGGGAAGAACTGGAGGGAAAAGAGTTGTATTCCTTGTATTTTGAGGGATCCCAGTTGCTTGGAGGGATAGATTAAAGAAGATTGAAAGGTCTTCTAAAAATGGACAGAAGAAGCCAGTGCAGTGGCTTATACCTGCAATCCCAGCACTTTGGGAGGCAGAGGTAGGAGGAGCACTTGAGCCCCAAAATTTGAGACTAGCCTGGGCAGTGTGGTTAGAAACCATTTCTACAAAAAAGAAAAAAAAAAAATTAGCCTGGTGTGGTGGTGCACACCCTTGGCCCCAGCTACTTGGGAGACTAAGGTGGAAGGATTGCTTGAGCCTAGGTGACTGAAGCTGCGGCTGTGATCACACAACTGCACTCCAGCCTGGGCAACAGAGCCAGATCCTGTAAATGAGAAAAAGAAAAGAAAAGAAAAGAAAAATAGGCATGCAAATGAGAACAAGATAAGGCAAAATTAAGTATTAAGAAGTTAATGTATGATGGGAACTGGGGACTGGCGTCTGTGGGGGAAACTAGAGCAGAGTTGAGAAGTCAGGGGCAGGGATTCTCATGGCTTCCCTAGGGCTGGGAGATGCTGGAGAGGATGAGGAGGAGCTGGGCCTGTCTGGCTGAATCAGGAAGTTCAGGCTTGGGAGCAGGGAGATGAGGTTGGGGTAATGAGAGGCGGGCTGTGCGTGGACTCCCTGAAGGCGGGGCTGACTTTCCCCTGTCGTCTCAATCTCGGGAACATAGTAGCTGCTTGAATGCATGTATGAAGTTGGCTTCTATGCAAATGGGCTGGAAGGGAACTTGTCTTTGGCATTAGTAGGAGTCAGAAGGCAATTGAAGGCAGAATTTTAAAACGATTTTTCTTGGGAACAGGATGCAGAGGGTGGAAGTGTGGAAAAGGAAGTCCGTTCAAAGGCCTCCCTGCAGGTCTGAGAAGAGATGAGCTCTGGATATCCCTCCCTTTAACTCCAGGCATGTCCCAGTTGTAAGAACCGCCCCCCACCTCCTACCTTTCACTGCTTGTCCCCAGGCTCCTTATAAATTATCCCAGCCTGTGATGGGGAATCCCCACTTTTTCTTTTTGAGATGGAGTCTTGTTCTGTTGCCCAGGTTGGATTGCAATGGCACAATCTTAGCTCACTGCAACCTCCGCCTCCCGGGTTCAAGCAATTCTCCTGTCTCGGCCTCCCAAGTAGCTGAGACCACAGGCATGTGCCACCACAACCGGCTAATTTTTGTATTTTTAGTAGAGACGGGGTTTCACCATGTTGGCCAGGCTGGTCTGGAACTCCTAACCTCAAGTGACCTGCCTGCGTTAGCCTCCCAAAGTGCTGGGATTACAGGCATGAACCACTGCACCCGGCCGGGATCCTCACTTTCTTCTTTTTGAGATGGAGTTTCGCTGTTGTCACCCAGGTTGGAGTGCAATGGGGCAATCTCCCTGCAACCTCTGCCTTCCAGGTTCAAGCGATTCTCCTGCCTCAGCCTCCCCAGCATCACAGGCGCCCATCACCATGACCAGCTAATTTTGGTATTTTTAGTAAAGACGGGGTTTCGCCATGTTGACCAGGCTGGTCCCAGACTCCTGACCTCAGGTGATCCACTCGCCTCGGCCTCCCAAAGCTCTGGGATTACAGGCGTGAGCCATTGTGCCTGGCCCCGAAAGGAAACATCAGGGCTTTCCGTGAGTGGCTGCCTTCCCTTTTGAGGAGCACCTTGAAGTTCTGGGCTGGATGGTGACTTTTTGGCATTAGTGCTCCACAGGGCCTTCTCTTCCTTGCTTTGCAGCTCATTTTACTGCTCCTTATGCCCAATCAGGTTGTTTGATCCTTGTCTCAAAGCCTACTGCTGCAGAGTCCTCTTTCTTGTTTGGTCCTTGACCACATATCATGGAGCTAACATTTCAAAGATAGAAAATGATGTTTTCGGCCGGGCACGGTGACTCACATCTGTAGTCCCAGCACTTTGGGAGGCCAAGGCAGGTGAATCACCTGAGATCAGGAGTTCAAGACCAGCCTGGCCAACATGGTGAAACCCCATCTGCACTAAACATACAAAAATTAGCCAGGCATGGTGGTGCGTGCCTGTAATCCCAGCTACTAGGGAGGCTGAGGCAGGAGAATTGCTTGAACCTGAGAGGCAGAGGTTACAGTGAATGGAGATCGTGCCACTGCACTCCAGCCTGGGCAACAAAGTGAGACTCCATCGGAAAGAAAAAAAAAAAAAAAAAAAAAAAAAAAAAAAA
>NC_037668.1:23534615-23548587 GCF_003255815.1 Theropithecus gelada
AAAAAAAAAAAAAAAAAAAAAAAAAAAAAAAAAAAAAAAAAAAAAGAAAATGAAATTTTTCTTTATCCTTCTCCTTTTTGATTTTAGATGCCTCAGTTTCCCATAGATTCCCCTTTCCCAATTTTCATTCCATTTTATATCCAAGTACTTGGCATTCTTTATATCCCTGAAACCCAAGCTTCAATAGGATTCTGAGCATGACCAAAATTGAAGGGTGTTGTTTTCTGGTCTCTGTTATCCAGTTACCTGGACCTTTTACTTTGTAATGTGACTTAGTGAAAGTGTGTATTAGGAGTCAGATGTGGGTTCAAGTTCAGAATCTCCTCTCGCCAGCTGTGAGACCTTAGGAAAGACATGAAACTCAGATTCAGCTTCCCAGGGCTGAGTTTTTTGTGGCTGAAGAAGTTAAATGAATATAAAAGTGATTTTTGAATTGTAAGCTGTTCATAGAACATAAGGGATTATTATTTGTTGCTAATTCCATCTTAGTGCAGTTACTTAGGCAGTAGGGGTTGAGGGACGGGAGACCCTGGTGATCCACAACTTCGGTAGCTAGGGTAGATAATGTGGGGCCATCTAGTTATTATTGAAAAATCACACATTTATTTCTCATGCTACCAGATATAAATGTGTATTTTTTTCAATAAAGAAATTGAGGCAAGCTAGAAAAAAAAAATTTAAATTATCTCTATATTTTCTGTCTAACAAACATCTATACTGAACTGGTTGTGTGTGTGTTCGTGTGTGTGTGTATTTATTTTTGCCATTGTTCTGTTTTTCTTACCTCCTTTTCTTCCACCTCTTTGGTATGTATTTTATCTTGGAATCTGGGAATTGAAACAGGAACTGGTAGGAGCCATTCCCATCGCCCCCTGGCTAGGTAGCTATTCAGGCTCCCTCTCTGCCTCTTTTAAGAGATCAATTACTTACCACCCATCAGTTTCTTTTATCTTTTGGAAGGAAACCTGTTTAGAACAGCCCCCTTGGGACTAGGGCCCCAGGCAGTGAGTGTAGTAGAGAAGTGAGGTCCAGATGCTGTATGCTGATGGAAAGTTGCAACTGCACTCATGGAGTCCGACAGCAAGGACTGCAGAGTTTTTCCCCATCGTGGGCATCTTTCCTCCATCAGCAGAGGGTCCAGGGTATCAGGATAATGACAAGACCCTGCCCTGAACAGTAAAATGGTAGATGATACAAAGAAAGGAGAGAAATCAAGGGGGAGACAATTCATGTATAATGAGAACCTACTCTGCACAAGACACTGCTAGATATTCTACTTACTGTTGACCTATTTAATTTAATTCTCATGGAGCCCTGTTAAATAAGACTCATCCTACGTTCCCGATGAGGTGTTAAGGTTCAGAGAAGTGAAGGTGGAGCTGGGATTCAAACCCAGGCCTATCTGACCCCAAATCCTAGTATTTTTTTTTTTTTTACCAGTCCATGATCTGTCGGGGCTTCAGAGAATCACTCTGATGGAGACAGGCCATGCCCCTGCTACCTGAGGACCATGTGGTTAATAACAGTGATTGGATGTTTGGGTGATTTTAGCCACAGTCTATGTCCTAGTAGCAGTAGTGTCAATAATTTGGGAGGAACATACCTTTGCCCCTTAGAAAGGCATTTTACCACCTCAAAGTCCTAGAAACCTACAGAGTCCTACAGAACTACACAGAGCCGGGGGAACTGGTATTTAAGGGGGTGGATTTATGCATTGACAGAGTTTACCGTCATCCCTAAATTCTCATCAAATGCAGAGAGCCAGAGTGTGGACAGATACTTTCCTAAAGCAACAGTCAAAACCCAGGGATACTGGGGTTAACTAAAAGTGTTATGGTTTGTTTATGTTTTGATATAGAAGGGACCTTGGGCCAATGCATATAGACTATGGTGCAAATGGCGCCCCCTGGAGCACAGAATTAGAATACAGAATTTCCATTCATTTATTCATTTATTCATTTCTTTCTTTATTACTGTTCCAGACTTATTTTCTGGTTGTAACTTATTCAGATAAATACTGCAGTGAACTTGTAGCACCAAGTGGACAGATCAGCTGGAGGCGCTGGGCAGTGATAGACAGTTTAGGTGGCTTAGGGAGCTAAACTCACGTGGAGAATATGCAGCTTTTTTGCAGACTGGGTAATAAGGGAACGTGCATGATGCTTAGGTAACAGAAGGCAGTCCACTATGTAACCTGTATTTACAAATGGGGAAAGGACATGGAGAATGAGAGCAATTCGAGAGGGCTGCTAGACCTTTCCAGGTTTTGGCAGGACCTTCAAGGAGAACGGCAAGGTTCATGGAGGAGGATGGCGTAAGTTCTCTCGAAGCAGTCACAACCCGGGAAAGAGAGGCAGCTTGATGGAGGAGACAAACATCCATGGACCGCGATGCTTGGTGCAGCGTCAGTCAGCTCACTGGGACTGATATCCTCGTCTACAGTGAAAGGCTTGGGCTGGATTATACCTGAGGCCTCCTGATGCTTATGGTTTTCATATTTTCTGCCCTGAAGTAGGGGATAGAGAGGGCAGTTTGGGGTGGACAGCAAGCTGTCTGGAGAAGAAAGACTGGGAGAGCAGATGAATGACGGTCGTCAGACAGAAGTGAGGACAACCGATGGTTGGGCTGTGGGCTTCAATCAGCCGGAGGAGCCTTGGCAGGCAGGTCTGGAGTGAACCACCAGGAGTCTTGGACTTCGATGGAGCCTGAGATGGGACAGTCTCAGCTGGGCCCTTCAGGGCCTCCCGTGTCTCCTTTGGTTCTCGTATGGTAAAGAAATCCCAGAGGCTGCTGTGGGCCCATGGGTGTCATGCAGCAGCGAGTCCAGATTTGGAGTCCTGGACACCTGGGTTCTAGTCCCACTGCTTCCACGACTAGCACTGGACCTTGGCCTAGTTGCTTCATCCCTCTGGGCTTGTTGAAAGGCATCAATCGGCCGGGCGCTGTGGCTTATGTCTGTAATCCCAACACTTTGGGAGGTTGAGGCTGGTGGATCACAAGGTCAGGAGTTTGAGACCAGCCTGGCCAATATGGTGAAATCCTGTCTCTACTAAAAATACCAAAATTAGCTGGACGTGGCGCACCCGTAGTCCCAGCTGCTCAGGAGGCTGAGGCAGGAGAATCGCTTGAACCTGGGAGGCGGAGGTTGCAGTGAGCTGAGATTGTGCCACTACACTCCAGTCTGGTGACACTACACTCCAGTCTGGTGACAGAGCAAGACTCTGGCAAAAAAAAAAAAAAAAAAAAAAAAAGAAAGGGGTGAATCACACCTGTTTCTCAGGAGTCATGAGCATTAAGTGAATCGATGTCTGTAAAATGGTTAGCAGCATGCCGGGCTTATATACATGTTCAATAAATGACCATTATTTTAATTATTATTACCTATCAAGTCCCATCTCTCCTTCCAAACCCTGTTTCTAGTTCCCTCCTCCAGGAAGCATCCTCTGATTAAGCTCACAGGACTCCAGTTGCTCCTACACACTGCACCCAGGCTCTTGCAGCCTCACTGTGGGGTTCCCAGGTGGCAGTTGGCTTGTTGTCCTGAGAGTCCTAGGAACATGGTCTTTAGGGTGGGGACCTGTCTCCTTTCCTCCCCAGATTCCTCATGGCCCATTGCAGATTTTGGCCCACAGGGCACTGGGCTGAGCCCAGGGTGCCTGGCTGATGGACTTCCTGCGACTCATACCTATTTCCTCAACAGGAAACACCCCCAGGCCCAGTGTCAGCTAGACTTGGGGCAGGACCAGCCTGCCAGCGGCTCAGTGGCTCTAGCTAAGTTAGGATCTGGCTCTGTGCCCACGAACCTTCCTGGGAAGCTCATCTCAGGCCTGCCACCCATCTGCCTGGCTGCTGAGGGAAGAAAGCCAGCTCTTTCTTCCTGCTGGAGGAATAGAGGTCTGTGTGGTGACTCCATCCATTCTCCTCATGTGTGAGCCGAGTCCTGTGCATTCATCTGTTTAGTTCTCAATTCAGCAAATGTTTATTGAGTCTTCCACTCTGTGACCCCGACTGCTCTGGTCCCTGGAGACCCGGTAGGGGTCGCTGTAACGAGGCATTGCCCTTATAGCTGCAGGGGGTCAGTCAGTGGTGGTGGGAGGGGACAGAGGACAATAGCAAGTAAACAAGAACATATGGACTGTGAATGAGTGTTGTGATGTTAAAGATGAAACAGAGTGGCATGAAAAAAACTGATGTCTTCCAGTCCTTTTACTGCTGGCTCTTCTTTTTTTTTTTTTCTTTTTTGTGGAGGCAGGGTCTCTTTATGTTGTCTGGGCTGGTCTTAAACTCCTGGCCTCAAGCGATTCTTGCCTTGGCCCCCACAAAACACTGAGATTACAGACGTGATCCACTGTGCCCAGCCATTGTCTCTTCCTCTTTTAAGGAATGCTTCCTGGTGTGTGGTAGGAGTGATTATTCTTAGCCCTGGGGGATCTCGCAAACTGACGACTGAACACAAATAGAGTTCCAAAGGGTCTGAGGAGACGTGAAAAATTCTGTGTCTTGTCAAAGAAACAGTAGACTTGCCCACGAGGGGCTTTGTTTTGTTCATGGCTGTAACTTCAGAATCCAGAGTAGTGGTACATAGTAGGTCTTCAATAAACATTGATTGGCTCCAGAGGGCTAAACGAGGATGAATGGATGTGAATGTTACAGAAAGGCAGAGTTCCACAGACTGTAAAGAACGGCTTTTTAATAGCCATAGCTGTCAGCAGATAGAAAGGGCTGCTTCATGAGGCAGTAAGCCCCGCAGCCCGGGAGGGTTCGGGAAGAGTCAGGCTGACCACATGCTGGGCACGCTGGACCGGAGACTTCTAATTGAGAGGAAGGTTGGACAAGGTGACCGCCATTGTCCCTTCCAACACTAAGGCTCTGCCATTTCAGCACCACTCCTTCACAGGCCCAGCCTGCCTATGATTTTGCATCATAAATGCCTGGACTTTGCTGACAATGCCTGTGTCTTGCTTGCCATAGAATTGTCCACGAAGAGGAGCCCTGACTGCTCAGCAGTAAAAGGGAAAATCACTTGGAAATATACTTCCCTTTACTGACCCTGTAGCTCTGTCCTCATTTTATTTTTCTGTATCAAATTGCCAACAGTAAAATTGCTGGATGCAAGGCATGTGCTATTTGCTTCCTTTATGGCCCCTCGTTCCCACTAGTTGGCCAGTGGAGAAAACAATTAGTGGTATTGGCTCGAGTCTCAAGCTGGAGGACATGAAAGCAGCAAAGGCTGAGCGGGATGTGAGAGCTGGGCAAGCTGGAGTGACCAGAGCCGGGATATGCGCCTGCACTCACATTACCATATGTCTAGAACCTCCCACCCCACACTTACTCATCAAGCCAGCTTTTTCCCCAATCATGCCAATTGTTCCTGAACCTACTGTCCTGCGGCGACACCTTTGCCTGAGCGCAGTTCTTTCCTTTTCCAACCCAGTCCTTCATGTCTCCTATCGGGCCTGTGATGTAAATACAGTCTGGTCATGTATTGATTGTCTATTTCTAGGCCTTCTTTGCAAATGGCCTAGATGTTGCTACCTGTGTTGGTGTACTGGTCTCAGAGGGAGGTCCCAGAAGGCAGAGAGCATGTCTGTCTTGTTCTTTATACGGAGCTGCTCTTGTCACCTCTGGGCGTTGTTGTTATGTTTTTCAGTTTGTTTTGATGTGTTTGGTTTTTTGTTTTTTGGCAACCATGCCATCTCCTTGTGGGCTGTTGATCTGCTCATAATGCAGAGCTCTGAGGAGAGGAGACGGTTGATGCACAAGGGGTTCTCCAGCAGAGAGCATGAGACTGGGCCTCCCATGTGTATTTTTCCTCTGGACAAATTGTTGCCTTCCTTCATTATTGCTCATGTCTAGGGAAATAACATAATCCTCAGTTTGTTCATTCATTCATTCATTCACTCATACATTCACTCACTTGTTTGTTAAATTAACCACAGTTATTGAGACCCTTCTGTAAGACCATTCCTGGGCTTGACCTCCAGGATATAGATATAAGTAAGAACCAGCCTCTGACCACACATCTAACAGGGGAAACAGACATGTGGGCTGAGAAATGCCATAAAGCATAGCAAGCAAGTCCCGTAATAGAGGTCAGAGACATGGAGAAGAAAAAACTAGGACTTTAGAGTCAGACAGACCAGGGTTGAAATTCCGACCCCAGCTTTTATTGGTTTTATACCTATTCCAGCAAAGGTTTGATGGAATAACATCTATCTTCCAAGATTGTTGTGAGGGAGAATTAAATTAGATAATACATAGTCAGCATTCTATAAATATGGATTCTTCCTCCCCATTGTCTAGGAGAATATAAAAGGAGTTACTCACTTTGCCTAGGCAAGTTAGGAGGGCTTCATAGTGGAGGTGGTTTTTGAGCTTGATTTTATAACACAGAGAGCAGTTTTCTAGCTGAAAATGGAGGGAGAAAACATCTCAGAAAATGGGCACAGGCATTTCCTTAATACCAACCCTAGTAATGAAAAGGCTGGTCTATTCAGAGGAGGAGGGCTGGAGCATGTGCTAAGGTGGTGGTTGGTGGGGGGCTGAAGATAAGGTGGAAAGGAAGTTGGGAACCTGGTTATGAAGGGCCTTGGGTGTCCAGCTAAGGATTTTGAATTTTATTGTCAACAACAAGGACATAATGAATCAATCTTGTGTTTTAGGATAACTCTGGGGGGAGGGGGGGCTGGGCGAGTGTGGAAGTAGGAATGGAACAGAGGAGAGAGAGCAGGTAGATGTGCATCCAGGAGAGACTACAAGCAGTCAAGCAACAAATGTTTATTGAGCAGCTGTTATGTGCCAGGCACTCCACTGAGCATTTGGAATACAAAGATGAATTGAATAGGATCCCTGGGGTAAACAGATAAACAGGGAACACAATAAACCGTGGTAAGAGTTGTGCTAGAGGGAAGAACAGGTCCTGTAGAGGCCTTGGGGAGGGTCAGCTAATAAAAGATGCTGTGGACAGGCCACTCATTTATCCGCATAGGTGTGCATAAATCACACGACTCCCGTGTGACACTCACAGACAACTTCGTAAGGTGGTCCTGGTCTTGAAATTATCCAGGAGAGAAAAAATGCAGGTTTGAACCAAGGGAGAGACAATTCGGGAGGGGAAGCATTTAATTCAAAAAGTGTTCTGGAGTTGGAATGGACAATCAATTGGAGATAAGGATTAAAGGAGAGGAAGGGATCCAGGCTTGTAACAGTCCCTCTGAAGCTGCTGCGGCTTGAGTGTCTAAGGGGAAAGGAAAACCAGCAGAGCAGCTAATGGGAATGACCAGAAACCTGAGGGAGCCCGCCCTCTGAGCCTCCTTCTCCTTATCTGAGAACCTAACCCAGAGGGAATGATGTCTCTCCAGCACCCTCCCTTGGGCTTTCCCACCTCTCCCTTCAGATTCCTATCTCAGTCCTCTCCCAGAAGAACCAGGTTCAACTCTCAGTTCCCTTACCTACTGTGCATGATGGTGAACAAGTCTCCCCTCTGGTTTGTGCGGTGGGAGAATGGGGGTGCTTTGTACTCTAAAGTCCTAGGCTGATGCTAGGATATTAACTGTCATCATTGCAGGCAGCAGGTTGGCTTGGGTGGAGTGGAAGGGCATGGATTTGGTGAGCTAGAGATGGCGAGGAGGGTTAGGCAGTTGGTCTGGTTCAGAGATTCTTTCTGGGGAAAGAGGTGAGAGGAACAAAGTGGACCTCAGAAGTTCAAGGACCTTCACAGGAACCAGAGAACTTGTTACATTGCCGGAGCACTTCCAGAGCTCTCGATGTCAGAGGAGGCTTGGAGGGAGGGACAAGAGAGGAAGAGAGCTCCACCAACACCAGAATGGAGGCGGAGGCAGGCCCAGGGCCGTGAGTAGCTTTGTGATGTGGATCTTCTCCAGGATGTGTGTGTGTGTGTGTGTGTGTGTGTGCGACTCAGACCTGGTAACTAAATAAGGTTTCCAGGTGAATGTGCAGGTAAGGGGGGCCCAGCCTAGATGCTCAGGGCACCAGTTGAGAGTGACCTTTGTGCCCTCCTATTGCTTCGGTTTTCTTTTTTCTTTTCTTTTCTTTTCTTTTTTTTTTTTTTTTGAGACAGAGTCTCACTCGGTCACCCCGGCTGGAGTGCAGTGGCACATTCTCGGCTCACTGCAAGCTCCCCCTCCAGGGTTCACGCCATTCTCCTGCCTCAGCCTCCTGAGTAGCTGGGACTACAAGCACCCGCCACCACGCCCTGCTAATTTTTTGTATTTTTAGTAGAGACGGGGTTTCACCGTGTTAACCAGGATGGTCTCGATCTCCTGACCTTGTGATCCACCCGCCTCGGCCTCCCAAAGTGCTGGGACTACAGGCGTGAGACACCGCGCCCGACCCCCTGCTTCGGTTTTCATTGGGGGACAGCTAAGATATTTGGAAGAATCTTTAACATGAGCCCAGAAGCATTTGCTTCTTTGGTTACGCTATTACCTCATTCTCTGTTACCTGAGCCTCAGTTTCCACGTGTGTAGTATGGGACCAGTGCCTCCCTTGCAGAGCTATTATGAGATGAGGTGAGATTATGGAAGCAGAGCTCCACACTGCTGTAACACTAGCTAGTGTTTATTGAGGCCAAGCACTGGTCTATGTACTTTGCAGATGCATATTGCCTCATTAAAACCTTCACAACAACCTGAGGTAGGTACGACTATTCCCCAGTTTTGTAGATGAGAAAATGGATGCAGACTGGCTGTGCCCTGGCCTGTGCTCTTAACTACCTGCTGCACCCTCTGTGATGGTATTATCTATGCCTTATAAATTAGCTTTGCCGGCCGGGTGCGGTGGCTCACACCTGTAATCCCAGCACTTTGAGAGGCCGAGGCGGAAGGATCACGAGGTCAGGAGATCAAGACCATCCTGGCTAACACGGTGAAACCCCATCTCTACTAAAAAAAAAAGTACAAAAAAATTAGCCGGGTGTGGTGGTGGGTGCCTGTAGTCCCAGCTACTTGGGAGGCTAAGACAGGAGAATGGCACGAACTTGGGAGGTGGAGCTTGCAGTGAGCCGAGATCATGCCACTGTAATCCAGCCTGGGCAACAGAGTGAGACTCCATCTCAAAAAATAAAAAATAAAAAAAAATTAGCTTTGCCCTTCATCATGAGGGTGGGGACACTCCAACATCTACTGCGAGGAAGCAGTGATGGAGAGAGGGAGAAGCTGCTTTTTGAGTGGACCATGAGATCCACACTGGGAGAGGCTACAGATGGGAAAAGAGAGTGGATGGAAAGCTCCTGAAAACTGAAAATGGTGACATAGGCATGGGATATTGTTGTCCCAGCCAGCACCTCATTCCCCCTTTATGGAAAGAGGGGAGTAAGAATGCTGACTCCAGGCCACCCCTCCTCCATTCCTGCTCAGATGTGCTCAACCCTCTCTTGGCCCCGCTGCACGCCTCCCTTCCCCCAACCTGTGGCCTCCACCCCAGGCGGGATCAGATATGGTCTTTGTCTTTCTGCCTGGCTGCTCCCTTTCAGGGGATAAAGGCCTCTGTGTCTGGGAACACTGATAGTTAGGGGAGCTTGAGGGACAGCTTTGGGAAGTCAGACAGGACTCCCTAAATAAACGCCTTTCCTCTCCACCCAGTGGCCATATCTCCCCATTACCTTCCCCTAGGCTGGGTACCCCATTACCATGAGTTCTAGGGGCTGTGGAGAAAGCCTTTGCTTTCTTGGGCCCCTGCTTAGGGGGAAAGAGGAAAACAGGAGAAAATATGCCTGCCTGGAGAGGCACTGGGGGTGGGGGTGCGGCGGTGGTGGGCTGTGCCATGGCAGTGAGCCGTGAACAGCAGCATCACGGTGAGGCCCCCTCCCTGCTCTCTCCATGTGCTCCCACCAAGACCAGCCATGGCCTCAGCAGTGCCAAGAGGAGGTGGGGGCTCCTGACAGCCCATGCCGGGGTGAAAGGTAGCGGTTTCCATGAGGACGTCAGGCAGTCCCTGCCAGGGGAAGACAGGTACTAACTATTGCCTTGCTTAAGGTAAGCTGAGAATCATAGTGTGGAGGACAAAAAGGCCAATGCAATTTTATGTCATTTTATAATCATCATTGTTACTAATAGCTACTGTTTACATGACATTTACTATGGCTAAGCACTTTACATACTTTAAGTTCATCTAATCTTTACAGTCATATTTTACAGATGAAGAAACTGAGGCTCAGAGGGTTACTTCACTTATCCGTGGCAACATTACAATAGTAATACCACAGTGAGCCAATACCACAGTGAGATCAGGGTCATGCCCTTTGACGCCAAAAAGGACCCCATGTTTAATCCTATTTTTCCAGCTTCACCCTGCAAATTACGAGCTTTGTGACATTAGGCAAATTACTTAATTTCTCTTAGCCTCCACATTTCCATCTGTAAAATGGGGTTAACAATAGGTATCTTAATGGTGGGTGTGGAGGATTCAGTGAGGCAATCCACATAAAAGAGCAAGCTCGGTGTTTTGGACACTCACTCATTCATTTAGATGTGAACTGGATGCCAGCCGCATACCAGGGACTGTGCTGCATGCTAGATATGCAAAAGTGAGCAGCTGGACATGGCCCCTGCCTTTGTGAAAACAAGCAGTCTGCAAGGCATGGTGGGTGCCAGATATAAGAAGCATTACATAAAAGGCAGCCGTAAAAAATGGCAGAAGGTGAGCCCCCTTCTGTCTGCCTCCAAAGCCAAGTCGGGCTTAATGCAAAATCCCGCATCTGGGAGGGGACAGTCATCTGTACTGACTGGGAGGTCCATGCCCAGAGAGAGCTTCCATCTTCTCTGGATACTCACTTTAATGAGAAGTGCACAAACTGGACTTCCCTAATGGAGGACAGTGGTGAAACTTCCAGAAATTATGCCAGATTCATTTATTTATTCAATATTGTTAAAAGTATTAGGCATTTTTTTTTTTTTTTTTTGAGACGGAGTCTCGCGCTGTGTCACCCAGGCTGGAGTGCAGTGGCGTGATCTCGGCTCACTGCAAGCTCCGCCTCCCAGGTTCACGCCATTCTCCTGCCTCAGCCTCCGAGTAGCTGGGACTACAGGCGCCTGCCACCACGCCCGGCTAGTTTTTTGTATTTTTAGTAGAGACGGGGTTTCACCATGTTAGCCAGGATGGTCTCGATCTCCTGACCTCATGATCCACCCGCCTCGGCCCCCCAAAGTGCTGGGATTACAGGCTTGAGCCACCGCGCCCGGCCGGCATTTTTTATTTGTTCGCTTGTTTGTTTGTTTTGAGACGTCTTGCTCTGTCACCCAGCTGGAGTGCAGTGGCACGAACTCGGCTTATGGCAACCTTTGCCTCCCGGGTTCAAGCGATTCTCATGCCTCAGCCTCCTGAGTCAATGGAATTACAAGCGTGCACCACCATGCCCTGCTAATTTTTGCAGTTTTAGTTGAGATGGGGTTTAGCCATGTTGGCCAGGCTGGTCTAGAACTCCTGGCCTCAAGTGATCCGCCCATCCCAAAGTGCCAGGCACTTTTTCTAAGTGCTGAGTATACAACAGTGAACAAAATGAAAAAAGAAAATCTCTACCCTCATGGACCTTATATGGCTTCTGTCAGAGAGAGGGAGAATAAGCTATTTAATCGGTAAGATATCAGTTAGTTGGATATTGATAAAATGAAAAATAATTAAGGGAAGGGGAACCTGAAGTCTGGTGGGGCAGTGGTCCAATTTTAAGTAGTGCAGTTAGTAAAGAACTTACTCAGAAGGTGATAACAAGAAAAGAGTTGAAGGAGTTCAGGGAGTAGGCACATTAAGGGGAAGAAGCATTCCAGGCAGAGGGAACAGCAGAGGCAGAGGTCCTGAGGGGCAAATGCACCTGGCGTGTTTGAGGAAAAGTCAGTGTGGATGGAGGGAAGTGAGCAGGGAGCTGGTGATAGAAGTGAGGAGTGTGCCTACACATGTGCACAAATCATGAGGGGCTACAACACTGCCATATGACGCTAATGGGAACGCCCAGAATCCGCAGGTTAGGTAAGGGCACAGTCCCCAACAAGATTGCCCTTGTTTCAGATGTCAGCTTCAAATTTGGGAGTCCCCAGGCCACCTGCACTTCTAACCAACTGGCTATAAATTCAGTGGTTCCCACAACCCCTTTGGGATCAATAATTTGACAGAATGACTCTCAGAACTCAGGAAAGTGCTGTACTGTTACAGTTTTATTATACAGGATATAAATCTGGACGAACCAAATGAAGAGACACACTGGACCAACTGTGAGAGGGTCCCAAGCATGGAGCTTCCGTGCCCTCTCCCTTTGGAGTCAAGACGTTTCACCCACTCTGCACATCAATGTGTGCACCATCCAGGAGGTTCCATGACTCTAGGTGTCCAGAGTTTTTACTGCAGTTTTATTATGGAATCATTTGGCCATGTGATTGAATTCAGTCTCCAACCTCCCTCTCCTCTCTGGAAACTGGTGTCATGTGGCTCAGTGCCCTAACCTTCTAGTCACGTGGTTGATCTTTCCAGCATCCTCAGCCCTAATCTGGAGTCACCTCATTAGTATAAACCCAAGTGTGCAATGAATAACAAAGACATTCTTATCACTTGGAAAGTTCCACAAGTTTAGAACCTCTGTCCTGGGAATCTGGACCAAGGCCAGAAAAATTCTTCCTTATTGGACCAGAGCCTTGAAGGGATCATAGGACTTAGGCTTTTACTTTGAATGAAATCGGAAGTCATTGGTAGATTTTGAGCACAGCAGTGACATGGTATAATGCATGTTTTCACAGAATTGCTTTGGGTACCGTGTCAAGAATAGATTGTGTGAGGAAAGGGCAGGAGCAGGAAGACCCGTTAAGCAGCTACTGCAGTAATCCAGGCACAAGATGATGGCTTGGGCACTGTTGGCACACCTAAAGGCCACAAAGAGTGGTCCATTTCTGGGATTATTTGGAAATTAGAACCAGCAGGACTTCCTTATGGATTGGACAAATGGTGAGAGCGAAAGATGAGTCAAGGATGACACTGAGGCTTTGTCTTACGGACCTGGAGGAATGAAGCTGGCTTTGACTGAGAAGACCAAGTTTGGGGGTGGAAGATCAGGAGCTCAGTTTTGGACACATTAACTATGAGAGGCCAATGAGACAGCCAAGTGGGGGTGTCCAGTAAGCAGTCTGAGCGATGCTACTGTGGCTGGAGGGAAAGGTCTGAGCTGGGATAGAACATCAAGTTAGAGATGATATTTAAAGCTGTGCAACTGGTTGACTTCAACAAGGGAGCGAACCGAGAGGGAGGAGAGGGCCAGTCAGGACCCTTCAACAAGAAGAGGAGGAGGAACTATCAAAGGAGGTTGTGGAGCAGGCAAGAGAGGAGGAGGAAAACCAAAAGACTGTGGGGTCCTGCAAGACCAGATGGGGAAGGTCTTTGAGGAGGGAGGGATCATCCGTAACAAGTGCTGCTGATCCATTAAGCAAGATAAGGATGAAGATGAGGGCCAGTGTTGGATTTGTCAACTTGTAGGTCATTGGTAACTCAGCACTAAAAGTTCTGGTGTGAGTTCATGAGCGAATGGGAGGAGAAGAATTGTGGGTACTACTGTGCTTCAGTACTTTTGCTCTAGAGGAGAACAGAGCGTGGAGGGGGTTGCTGGGCACAGGGTCAACAGAGGGGTTTTAAGAGAGGAGAGAATGCAGCCCCTTTGTATGCAGATGCTTGTGGAAACAGCAGGTTAAGAAACTAGGGATGTAGCCGGGCGCGGTGGCTCAAGCCTGTAATCCCAGCACTTTGGGAGGCCGAGGCGGGCGGATCACTAGGTCAGGAGATCGAGACCATCCTGGCTAACACGGTGAAACCCCGTCTCTACTAAAAAATACAAAAAACTAAGGCCGGGCGCGGTGGCTCAAGCCTGTAATCCCAGCACTTTGGGAGGCCGAGACGGGCGGATCACGAGGTCAGGAGATCGAGACCATCCTGGCTAACACGGTGAAACCCCGTCTCTACTAAAAAATACAAAAAACTA
>NC_037668.1:23548604-23795189 GCF_003255815.1 Theropithecus gelada
TAGCCGGGCGCGGTGGCTCAAGCCTGTAATCCCAGCACTTTGGGAGGCTGAGACGGGCGGATCACAAGGTCAGGAGATCGAGACCATCCTGGCTAACACGGTGAAACCCCGTCTCTACTAAAAAATACAAAAAACTAGCCGGGCGAGGTGGCGGGCGCCTGTGGTCCCAGCTACTCCGGAGGCTGAGGCAGGAGAATGGCGTAAACCCGGGAGGCGGAGCTTGCAGTGAGCTGAGATCTGGCCACTGCACTCCAGCCTGGGCGACAGAGCCAGACTCAGTCTCAAAAAAAAAAAAAAAAAGAAACTAGGGATGTTTGGTCATGAGATGAGGAGACTCCAGGGACATGTCATAACTCTCCTCACGTGCTTAAAGGAGTGTCATATGGAAGAGAATTAGATTCATTTTATGTGACTCCAGAGAGAAGAACTAGGACCAATGGCTACAAGCTACAAAGAGGATGATTGTAGCACAGCCTAAGTAAGAATTTTGTGCATCCCTGTATTTCCTCATTCGAGAAGTCAGTATTGCTGCATGTCTGCATGTCTGACACTCACCTAGGCACCAGGGGTCGTCATGATGAGGATTCAGCCCTTTCTGGCTAATGGAAGAGAGCAACATAGACAAACAATGGTTGTGCCATGTGGAAAGTGCTGACAAGGCCCCTGTGTCTGACTGGGGTGGGGAATGGGGGTTCAGGGCAAGGTCAGGCTGGGTGGACAAGTCATCATTGTTGGCTGGGGATATTCCACCTTCTGATAACCGAGAACCTATTTGGCCTAAATAAATGAGGCTTAAAAAGGCACTTGAACCTCAGTGATCAGGTACATTTTCCGGATGGCTAGGCCATGTAGATACAGCCTTCATAAAAATGATGTCCGATAGATGGGCAGTGCTTTATCATTTACAGAGAATTTCTGATCCTTCCAACAGCCTGCCAGGATCATTCTGTTTTCCCTGTTTTATATTGGGTTAACTGAGGCTCAGAGCAGTGAGCCTTGCCTAAGGTCACATCATTATTATAAAGATGGAGCTGGGGCCAGAACCCGGTTCATGAGTCCTTGGTCCAATGAGCACATCCTCCTAGAGCTATGAAATGCTGACCATAATTTACCATCTCCCTTCTCTGACCCATGCACAAAAGTACGTTGGGGCCAGGATTTGGGTCTCAGCTGAAACATTTCCTAACCTCATACCCCTTCCCCTGATTTCTTGGAGCTTTCCCTAGTCTGGTTTTTGCAAAAGAATCTGCTCTGATGAAGCCACTTTCCTGTCCTCTCCCTGGAGCTTTCTCCCCTGCTCTTTCTCTTTGGTTCCAACCCTTCTCTTTTGCTTGATCTTACATCACATTCTCTTACTTTAAGAAGATCTCTGGACTTCATCGTGGTCTAAAATTGTGAGATTCCTCATACTTCCTAGGCCAGCAGTCCTTGGGTTCCTCTGATGTTGGTGAGACCTACTGCGTCCAAATATTAGGGGAGTTAGATATGTAAACACTGTAAATAAGAAGGATGGAAGGAAGGAGGATAGGGCAAGAATAATAGTGATTATTAAAACTTATGTCAGCACTTTGGGAGGCCGAGGCAGGCAGATCATGAGGTCAGGAGATCAAGACCATCCTGGCTAACACGGTGAAACCCCGTCTCTACTGAAAAATACAAAAAAATAGCCAGGCTGGTGGCGGGCACCTGTAGTCCCAGCTACTCTGGAGGCTGAGGCAGGAGAATGGTGTGAACCCGGGAGGCGGAGCTTGCAGTGAGCCGAGATCACGTCACTGCACTCCAGCCTGGGTGACAGAGTGAGACTCCATCTCAAAAAGCAAAACAAAACAAAACAAAACAAAAACTTACGTCAGGCTTACTACCTATGAAGAATTATTTATGTTATCTCCACTTTACAGTTGAGGAAACTGAGACACAGAGAGCTAAAGCAGGTTGCTCCAGGTTGAGTAGCAGAGCTGGTTACCGAATGGCCAGGCTTAGCTGCTGTGCTCCACTGCTTCCCTTAAGAAGGAAAGGAGGAGAGAAACAAGACTAGGAAAGACTTTTTTTTCAGCCTGATTGTTTTGAGCCGGCAGTGTGCTGAAGCTGTGGGGGAAGAAATAGATCTAGTCCTTGCCCACAGTGAACTCACAGCTACAGAATTACAGAACATCAAAGTTGGAAGAGACCATGGAGATGTCATCCAAATTGGGACACAGGGAGGTGAAGTGAAACACCTACGAAGGAAAAGGGAACACATACTTTTGCACACATACAAAAATAGCATAAAACATACAAGTCAGTGGTTCAAGGCAGGCCATTAACAACTGAAGTTGAGCACCTGTTACAGTAAATACATGTCTGGGTGCTGCAGCAGGAGTGAAGTAAAGTCTTTGCCCTCCAGCTGAGGGGAAATTGCAAGAGTAGGAAATAGGATGACATTGACCGAGAGAGTGTAAAGTATTTAAAGGGTTTGAAAAATAACGAGCAGTCCAATTTGGTAGGAGTTGAGCTCACTTTTGAGAGAGAATTGAAAGGTAAGGTGGAGATGCTAAGGGAGGTAGTACAAACTGAGCTCAGAGAGTCCTGAGAAGCAGTCAGGTGGGGCTTATCAGGAAAAGCTTTCTGGAAGAGGAAGCATTTGGATTGCACTAAAGAAGAAAAACTTGCATTTGCAAGTGTGGAGATGGAATGAATATGGCATTTGTAGAAGATGGTGTGGGAAGCAGAAAAGGAGCTTTTGCTGCAAATGTAAGTTGAGTGTCTACTAAGAGCCAGACATCCTTGATCAGTATAAAAATGAATTTAAAAAGTAGTGCCTATCTTCAAGGAGCTTATAGTTCAGACCTTCACAGAGTTAGAGGATGCACAAGTACTATGGGAATTCACGTGGGGCCCTTGGCTTAGACTGTGGGTTTAAGGGAGGTTCTGGGGCCCTAAGCTGGAACTGTGTCTTGAAGGATGGAGAGGAGTGAGCCAAGTGACAGGAGCACGGGAGCATCCTGAGGGGGAGCACTGAGAGGATGGTTTGGCATGTGCACACACCTCTGATAGTCTGGGATTTCTAGGAGGTAAAGTGCACGTTGGAGAGAGCAAAAGAGGATGCTAAACAGGTAAACAGCAGCTAGACTGACCAGGGTCTAACCAAATTTGAACTTCATCTGAAGTCAATGGAGAGCCATTGAAGAATTTTTCACAGGGCAATGTTATCATTAGATTTGTGTTTCAGAAAGATCATTCTGGCAACTTTGTTGGGAGTGGACTTAAAGGAAGCAGGCTGGTGACAGGGGAACCCATTAGGAGATTATTGCAATAGTTCAGGGGAGTGAGGATAAAGACCTGAAACAAAGTGGTAGGGTGGAGAGGAAGGGATAGAATCCAGACCTATTTAGGAGGGATATTCAGTGGTGCCTGCTATGAGGTAAGAGAAGAAAGTCTGGGATGAGTACCAGGTTTAAACGAGGGTAGGGAGGTAGCAGGGTTGGTGAGCAGAAAGACTTACAAAAATGCAGCTGAAAAGACCCATATCACAGCAGCCATGGCCCCTCAGTGAGTCGGGGAGGGTCATCAGAGCCAGAGTCCACAAGTTTTGTGGACTGAGCTGGTCTTCGAGTGATGGTGAGCAATTCCTGGAAATCCCTGGGTGAGGACCAAGGACTTGGCAGTTTTTCAGGTTTAAAATAAAAAATCAGTGTCTGAAAGTGGAGACTGGAGGAGAGAGGGGTATGTGTGTGCACATGCATGTGAGATGCGGTTGGAGATTATCTACAACATTTGGCAAGGAATTTCTGGGTTCCAGGGACTACTGCACTTCTGAAGTCCCAGGCAGCAGTACCGCCTCACCCTGACAGCCTCCGAGTGAACATAGACTCGGTCCAATTCTCCCCATCCCAGAGTTCTGCAAGGGGCCAAGGAAATTTCCTTGACTCCTTGATTTAATCCAGTCCTCTTATTTCACAGATGAAATACCTGAGGCCCAGAGAGGTGAAGTCAGTTCCCTGAGGTCACACAACTGGTCAACAGTAAAGCCAGAATCGTAACTCTGGTCTCTCTGGACTTCTACTCAAGTGCTATTTTCACTCCGCCCTTTCCTCCTCAGTTCCCATTCACGATAAACATCCCTGGAACACTGAACATTGGAAACTTCCTTGACTCCTTTCAGAACTGTGGGTTGGGGGGGAATTAGATTCTGCCCATTAAAGCCAGAAGCCACTTGTTTAAGGGACCACCGAGCACTGCAGTACAGTGTGTGTTCAGTGTTCCGGGGACCTGAACTGTGAAGGGGAACTGGGGAGGAAAGTGGGGAGTGGAGATGACACCTGATTAGAAGTCCAGAGAGACCACAGAGTTATCCTTCTGGCTTTACTATTGACCAGCTGTGTGACCTCAGGAGATTCACTTCATCTCTCTGGGCCTCAGGTATTTCATCTGTGAAATAAGAGAATTGGATTAAATAACCTCATGTAGGTTTCTTCCAGGTCTAAAATTCCATTATTCTGAAGAATGCAGCCAGATATTTGCCCTAAGATTAGTCCGTTTGATCCTTCCCTGGTCTCACTATCTACCCTTTACCAAAATCCTACTTTTTCTGGATTCTTGAAAACTTAAGAGCAAGAAGTTCTTCCTCATGTCTACTTTCCGTTTCTCCTGCTTCAGCATAAACCTTACTGGGGAGAAAAGACATCTGTCCACTGTTGCTCAGAACGAAGGTCTCCTCCTCATACTTCAGTGCTGGCTCCATTGAATCGACTATTCTGATGGCGGACGTGGTGCATGGAGGCCGAGAAGCAATGGGCAGCCCAGTGTAGTTGCAAGGTTTTCTCACACTCAGTCCATACTCGGTGCCTTCCCCTGTCCCCTTGCCTTTGTGCCTGTGCTTATGCTGTTCCCTGGAACATCTTCCTTTCCTTCCTGTGGTCTTTGCTGAAGCAAGGGGAGATACAAGAACCCTGACTCCCAGATCCTACTTCTAGTTCTATCATCTATAATGACAGATGATCAGTTATTATTATTAGGGGTTCATGGTCACACAACGAATACCTATAGATGACAGAAGTGGCATTATTGAAATAATAACAGTGGCTAATATTTTTAAATACTTGCTACATATATATTTCATTTAGTCAACACTACCAATAACCAGCATGTAGCCACATCAACATCAACACTAGAGTAACTATCACTATATTTAACTTCTTGTTTCCTACTTTTTGTAGAGACATAGTGAATGGATACCTGATCTGTTCTCCCTTCCACTCTCTTCCTTCTTCCAACTTAATTTTCCTCTCTTGCTTACTCTTTTCTGGGGAAAAATGCAAGAATAATTTATCTAAAATCTTCTCTTCAGTGGGTCCCCATCATCTACAGGATGAAGTTCATACTCCTTGGAATGACCTTAGATGGCCACCAGGCCACTTGCCATTGACTTTTGCCTCCCCATCACCACACCCTTTTCTCCAGGATTCCTGTACATGCCTTCACCTCCTCTCTGGTTACACAAACTGAAAATGACCCCCCCTTCCTCTCAGCTTCCACATTCTAATCATTAAATCCTGTTGATTCTACCTCTTCATTTATTTCATACCTATTTCATTTCTCTTTATCCACCGTCTTAGTTTTATATCCTTATAATTTTTCTCCAGGAGCAGTACAGTAGCTCCCTGCTGTGCCTACCCTCCCTCTAACTACTGGCGGAGTGTTCTGCCTAATCACTTCTCTTAACTACTCTGATAAAATCCAAACTCCTGATCCAGCTTATAAAACTCTACATCATCTGGCCCCAACCTACCTCCATTGCCCCATCTCTCTTCCCTCTCTTCTCTTGAACTCTAGCTAATCAGAGCCACTTGCATATGCAGCAGTCCACAAACGTCCATGGCCCCTGAGCCCTTGCGAACATTTATCTCCTGCCTGGAGGAACTGCCCCGCTCCCAGCCAACTCACCCAAAATTCCCCTTATCTGCTTGGTTAACACCTATTATACTTCAAATCTTAGTCTAAGTAATATGTTCTCTATGAAGCCTACCTGACCACCAAGCTTCCTTACTTTTATCATTGTACCGTGTATTAGTCCGTTTTGTGTTTCTATAAAGGAATACCGGAGGCTGGATAATTTATAAAGAAAAGAGATTTATGCAGGGTGCGGTGGCTCACGCCTGTAATGTCAGTTCTTTGGGAGGGCGGGCGGATCACGACGTCAGGAGATCAAGACCATCCTGGCTAACACAGTGAAACCCCATTTCTACTAAAAATACAGAAAAAAAAAAAAAATTAGCTGGGCATGGTGGCGGGCCCCTGTAGTCCCAGCAACTCTGGAGGCTGAGGCAGGAAAATGGCATGAGCCCGAGAGGCGGAGCTTGCAGTGAGCCAAGATCGCGCCACTGCACTCCAGCCTGGGCGACAGAGCTAGACTCCGTTTCAAAACAAAAGAGAGAGAGATTTATTTGGCTCACCGTTCTGCAGGCACCAATATCCACTCAGCTTCTGGTGAGGCCTCAGGAAGCTTTTACTCATGGCAGAAGGCAGAGTGGGGAGCTGGTGTGTCACATGACGAGAGAGGGAGCAAGAGAAAGAGGAGGAGGTGCCAGTTCCTTTCAACAACCAGCTCATGTGTGAACTAACAGAGAGAGAACTCACTCATTACCCTGGGGAGGGCACCAAATCATTCATGGAGATGGAGATCTGCCCCCATTACCCAAACACCTCCCACTAGGCCCTCCTCCAACAATGAGGATCACATTTCCACACGAGATTTGGAGGGGACAAACTTCCAAACCATATCACACCTATAACTGCATGTTGTGTTTATGTGTGTAAGTCTGTACTCACCTGTATGTTCCTTGAGAGCAGGAGGCGTGTGGGATTCTACTTCCTGTCTCCATCCCCCAGCACAGCCCCTGACACACAGTAGGGTAAAGGTGCATTAAATATTGAGTGGATAAATGAATGAAGGACATTCAGGATCTGGCACAATCAGATCAGAGTCTAGCTGTCCTTTCTTATCTTTCATAAACAATAAAAATGCAGCATCTTAAGGTTGCCATGCACAAGTAGCTTGCAAGTGTATTTAAGGGGATTATCACTTTTAATCCTTACAACCCTGGCCTTCCACAAATACCCAGTGACTCAGCCACACCAGACTCTTCCCCAGACACACCACAGGCTTCTCTGCCCATGTCTTTTCTGTTCTTTGTGCCCAGAATCCCTTTACTGCCACATTTCCTGGTTTGAGGCTTAATTTTGCCCTTTACACAGACCCTTCTCAGATTCACCCTCTCCTCTTTTCCCATTGTTGGAATTGATCATTTTTCTCCTAAACACCACAGCTGATGGTTGACCTGAGCCTCATATTTAGCTGAAGCTATTTAATATAAATTCCTCAAGGACACAGCTATTCCTTCTTAATCCCCCTTATTCTATGGCACTCAGCATAAACTCTGGCACAGAGTAGGTCCCCAGTGCTTGTTTGCTAGTTAGAATAGAATGGAATCAAACTGAATCAATTGTTTAGGTTTCAGAGTTCTTCCAGTTTTTGCTGGAACCACAGGACAGAAGAAATCAAGAAAGTGGTGGGGATGGGCCAGGCGCAGTGGCTCACACCTGTAATCCCAGTACTTTGGGAGGCCGAGGCGGGTGGATCACGAGATCAGGAGTTCGAGACCAGCCTGACCAACTTGGCAAAACCCCCATATCTACTAAAAATACAAAAATTAGCCAGGTGTGGTGGTACATGCCTGTAATCCTAGCTACTCAGGAGGCTGAGGCAAGAGAATCGCTTGAAGCTGGGAGGCGGAGGTTGCAGCGAGCCGAGATCGTACCACTATACTCCAGCCTGGGTGACAGAGCAAGACTCCATCTCAAAAATAAATAAATAAGTAAAAGAAAGTGGTGGGGATGGGTTGAGACTGAGGGTGGTAAGGGCAGGACCAAAGGGGAGGCTGCTTAACCGTGATGGGATCTCTTTCGTAGAAGTTATATAAACAAAATTTCTTGCCAACAAGTTGCCTGTGGATATTTATGGAAGCATCATCATTACTATTATTTAATTTTTTATTATCCCAAACAGCATGCTGAGCTTTGAGTAAAGTGCTGATGGCCAACCTATGCCTGTGCCAGGAACTTGTCAGGACATTTTCTCAAAATGGTTCTCCAAGCCCTCTCCCTGTCCTCAAAGAACTCACACCATCTTGAGATTTGGAAGGCCTCTTCCATGTCTTCTGTCCAACCATTCACTTTACAGATGGGGAGCCGGGCCTACAGCCATGTGCCTCACCCATGGTCTCCCTGACAGTAAGCGGCAGAGCTGGAGTTCAGATCCAGTTCTGATTACCAGCTGGTATGTTTTCTGTTGCTCTCTCTAGCAAAACTTGCCTCTACCAAATTGTCATTAGAATCCCTCATATTCTATCTTCCTCAGTTCTGTTCAATTCAACAGATATTTATTTTATCGAGTACCTACTCCAGCAGAGAGACCTGTGCTGGGGGATATTGAAACAATAGAGCGACAGGGAAGATGGAAGTTCCTGATCTTGACAAATTTACTACCTACACTGTGGGTGGAGGTGGGAGGTGACTGGGGGGTGCGTTTTTATTGAGCACAGCACCAAGCGTCTTCAGACTCATTTCTTTGGGCTTTCTTGCTTCTCCCTTTTTTGGGCCATCCACCATCAGTCACCATTTTACTATGGATGAAACTGGGACTCAGAGAGGCTGCACTGGCACCTGATTGACACTAAGCACCTGCACTTGTGACTCTGCTGCCTGCCTTCCCCTGTGAATGAATGAGAACAAAGAAGCCTGGGGTTGCCTAGCCTATTCTTGGCCCACCTGAAGAAGGCGGGAGCACAGAAAGAGATTAAACCAAGGAAGGGGAGGCGGCCTCTCCAGAGTTCCTAGAGCCTGACTTTCCCTGTCATCACTAACAGCTGTTTGCGTCTTGCCAGCTCCACTCTCTTTGGTCCCTCTGGCCCCCTCCACTCCCTTCTGGAAGAAACACAGGTTAAGTCCTTTACTTTTGCAGCTGTCACTGAGCAGGGGGTTTAAGAGAGAGAAGTTGGCAGGTCTGGGGGACCTGAATATGGGATATCTTTGTTAAGAAACAGGAGAATTATGTATCAGTAGCCTCAGTTTCCCCAACCTCATGGGCAAGAGCGGCAGCCCCCCTTCCTGTGCTCTGGCCATCCAAGTGCCATCTCTGGAATGCCAACACATTGTTAATTTGTGTGCCTTGCAAATGCTTTATTGGCATCTCGTGGTGTTGAAAGTCATGTAATTATGAGCAGAATTTATACGTCGCCAGGGCTGCCTGGGCGCCCTCCCTGCGTCTCCTTCCAGGCACTGCAAATATTGAAGGCTGGCTTAGAAAAGAATCAAACCTACCCGCCTTGATATCTATGCACCCCGTAGATAAGGTTTTAATTGAAAATCGGTTCATCTGTTCCCCATGCCTAATTACAAGGTGCTTGCACTGCCAATGGAGCATAAGGACAGGAGCCCAGCACCCTCCAGGAAGGCCTGGGGTTGGGGTCCCACATGGGGACAGCAGTGACTTTGGCAGTTTTACCTCTTCCACATCTACCACCTGAGGCCTTCTGGTTTCTTACCCATGAGCAGGCACTGGTGTTTGCAGGGCGGACTCTCCCTCAACCCCATCCCCCTCCCTCTCTGGCTGATGCTTCTGCAGTGAGGACAGGATGCAGCTCACTGCCTGCTTCCTCCCTTCTGCCCTGCCAGGGATATACTCCTCGCCCCCCCCTCATCCTGCCCACTCCTTTCCTTTCACCTAAATGGGCAAAACCAGTCCCTGTTTGTCAACACCATTCCCTTTCATACCTCTGGGCCTGCCTGGAGGCCACTTGCTCCCTTCCAGGGCGCTCCTTCCCCATCCTGCTTTGTACCCTCGCCTCCCGAGAAGCCCCTGCAGTGGTGATGACAGATCTTCTGACCTTGGGTCTGTCACCCAAGGACTTGCCTTTCCCATCAGGCTGGAGCATCCACCACCGTCTGCAATTCCTCCTCACAGGGCAGGACAAGGTTCTGCACCTGGGGAGTAATCAACAGGGGTCTAGGGGTGAGGGAGCAGGCCAAAGAGCCCCCGAAGGCTGATGCTCATGACCGGGAGAGGCAGGGGTCAGGTTGGCTGTCTTGCCCGGTTGGGGGTCTAGGAAGAAGAGGAGCACCCAGCACCTGCCTCAGGTGTGTACCTATGGCCTTCGCCCTCAGCCACCCCTCCCTTGGCCCTGGTCACATGTCACTGCTGTCACATTTGGCTCCAACGATAATTCCCCTGTTGGAGAGCAGGAGGAAGAATTCATTTTCCAGCTCCAGCCGGGCGGCTGTGAAATATGATTTCTAAAGTGTTAATAATGCATCACGTTTAGATAGCACTTTACATCTTCCAGAGCAGCTGGCTGGGCGGGGGTGCTGGCAGCCTGGGTGTGGAGTTGTGGGGCTGACTCTTGGGTTTCATTTCTGAACTTCTCATGTGGAACTTCTGCCTACTCCTTGGTGCCTTAGTTTCTCCTTCTAAAACGGGGGCAGAATCATTCAGTCTTGGCCTTCTGCCAGGATATGGAGGTGCCATATTCCGGCATCTTTGCCACTCCCATCTCCTTCTTCCAAACCTTCATTTATCCTTTTTTCATCTTCTCCTAGAAGGACCCCAGCATTCCTTCCTTCATTCATTCATCAAACCCTAATTAAGTGCCTGTTGTGTGCCAGGACCTGAGGTGCAGAGATGTTACTGCTTTTGGGGACTCTCGGGAGTAGATAGGATAGAGGTGTGAGTCCCCTGTCCCCAGCACTGTGGCCTAACGTGAAGAGAGCTGAGGGTTGACACCTCCACTCAGCTTTATTTGGGGTTTGGGGACACGTGGGATGGTCTCTGCAGGATGCCAGAGCTTCCAGGAAATCCCAGCCAGCTCGTTCTGTTATCCCAGAAAGGAACCTCTGCCTTGTCTTTGGTGGTCTGCTCAGAGCCACTAACCCTTTAGGGCCCTTGACTTCCTAAGACCTGAAATCTTTCTCAGTCCTGTCTCCTGTGCCTTCACTTGTGTGCAAGATACGTACTCCTGTCTTTTAATTTGTCTCCAGGGCTTTTCACAGACATAGAATATTCCTCTCTATTCATGCCACTGAGCTCTTTCCCACCATCACCTAAAAGCTTGGGAACTACTTCTCCATTAGTCAGTTCATATCCATAGCCACTGCTTCCAGGAAGGCCACCTAGGATGATCTGAGGAAAAGAGAAGATGTGTAATAGTTTTTTGGGGTCACCCCAGTTCTCCCCATTGCTCTCACTCAAAAGACAGTTGCCCTTGAAATGCCAGAGTACCCAGGTACTCCACTCTTTGCAGCAATCAGTCCCCTGAAAAGTACATGGAAATTCTGTTTTTGTTGGTAAAATCATATTAATTTCCAAAAGACCTGGATTTCTAGTTTCTAGCAGTCCTGGTTCTGCCACCAACTGTTTGCAGTGTCTTTGGACCTCATTGTCCTTATCTGAAAAACGAGGCCATTGAAAAGGTAGTCACTAGGGGCTTTCTCTAACCTTCTTTGATGACACTGCTACTTCAAACAAATCCTTGGTGAATTATTAGGTAAAGAGAAGAAGCCCTTTGATAAGCATTTAATTGCCTTCCAGTGGATTGATTTCACAGGGTGAGTTGGGGGCTTGTGATTTTCCGGAGGGGCAGCTTGGCTGTGCTCAGTAATGTCCTCGTAGATTGCTTGTGTCTTCAGCTGCGTCTGTGGCCTGCGGGTCTGGCCAGAGTGGAAGCTCCCAGAGGGCCAAGCCTTGGGTTCTGTAATTCTGTTTGCACTTTGTCCTGCACCACCAGCTGGATGCTGACTCAAAGTTTTGAGGCGCCTGGGATGAGGAAGACACTTCCTCCCTGCCCTCAGCCCCTCTGACTCCTCTCACTTCCTAGGAAGACAATTCCTCACCAAGTTTTCCCAGCGGGTTGCACCGCCACTGCTGTTCAGCTGACACCATAGCTGACGAGTTATTAAAAATCCTTCATTATTATTCTGTGCTGTCTCTCTCCCTCCTCCCTCCCTGCCCTGCCCCAGGCTTCCAAGGCCCATGGCTGTCACTGAGAAATGCCTGGAGGCCCCTAGCCAAGAGCTGAGGCAAGCTTTTCCACCCCCTCCCTCAAAGTGGCCCCCATGGATGTTGGCAGCCAGCCAGAAGCAATGGGTCTCACCCAGGGTTAGGGATTCTGACACCTAGGTTTCTGACCCTGCTTTCTGCAGGTCTGGAGGAGCTAGTGCAGGTACTTTGAAGCTCGAAGGTCTTTATATCAAGAAATAGTTGGAAGCCAGAGAGGGATGTTCAGTCCCTCAGGGATCTTGGTTAGGGAGACATCTCTTAGGTATGCACATTGCAGACGACATCTGGGACCCGATGCTTCATCCCCTGGGGAGAGAGTGACAGGCCAACTCCATCATCCCATTCCTGAGCTGGGGGTCCAAACCCAGCTCATCCATCACCCGTCCTGATAATCAGATTTGGCTGCGACAAGAACAGAACATAATACTCAGCTCCTCTCCCAGACGCCACAGCCGACATGTCCTGAGAGATGTGGAGGGCCTTGCTCTTTGGAGATGCAGAGAGGGAGTGGCAGGGCCCAGAGGAGAGATCCCTGCTCCTGAGTTGTGGGGCAGATAGGAAGTGTCTCCAGAGCAGTTCCACACCCTTCTCAGCACCCTTCCCACTGCGTGTTTCCCATGGGCACCTGATGGAGCACTCCTGCACCCTGTGTCTGGGCAAGAGATCCCAGGGTCAGGGCTGTGGATGGGAAGATGTTTTCGTTCTGCCTTCCTTCCAAACTGGAGTCTTTTCACTTACTCCCTGTCAGATTTCTCTCTGCAAGAACGTGCCTCTTCAGATCTAACTCATTCTTATTGTTGTCTAAAGCATCAAGTCCCTTTTTCCGGAGCCTCACAGCCTTGGCCCAGCCCTCAAACCCATGTTCAGCCCCAGTTTCTAGCACCCAGCCCCTGGGACAAGAATAGGATTGTAGGGGAGAACGCGCTGGGTGTCTGGGTTAGAGACAAGGGTAAGCGTCCACAATTAGCTTGAGAATTCAGGGGCCAACATATATATCCACCTTGGCTTGGCCTTCAGGTTGAGTTGACACTTTGTTTGTCTCTACCTTTGTTTGCCTAGATGAATTCTAACTGAGGACCCCCATCTATCCAGAGGTGGGGGCAGAAAAAAACTGGGATTAGAGTTAGGCCAAATGAGATTGGGGTTGGGAAAGTGGCCTTTAGGATTAGGGTAGGGAATACTCATCTGGGGTGTGGGACTTACTAGTGCTCAGTATAAGCGTCGGGGTAGGCAGGGGTGGGGGCTCAGGCTTGAAGCAGTGACTACTGTTAAGGACAGAGGTAAAGTTTGGCTTATTATGTTCTCATTTATTCATTAAGCACCTATTGACCACTTATGCTGTAACTGGCTCTGAGGAGACTTGAGATGCTGTGCCTCTTTAAGAGCTCATGTTCCAGTTAGGATTTGGGGTTAGAGTGATTGCTAGGATTAGGTTTGGATTGAAATTCGTGTTGAGGTGGAGGCTGGGTTCGGGGTTACTGTTTGGGGTTAGGGTTGAAGTGGGAATACGTTTCGATTATATGTAAACACACAGGTTGGTGGAGGTTTCTGTGTAAGTTCCTTCCTCCAAGTCTGTGCTCCTTAATTCTCTCCTCCCACTGCTTACCCAAGCTTGTCTGTGCTGTCTAAGGCTTCCTGGACTTACTGGAATCCGTTTAATGACAGCGACCATCTGCCACCCCTCCTAGTGATCAGCCCCTTCCCCTTTCCTCCCTGCTCCTCCTTAGCCTTTCCCAGCAGGGACTCTGCATCCTGCATTCCTGGGCAGGGTTCTGATGACGTCTGTCCTGTTTCACAGCTCACATTCTGGGGGTCTCTGACCTTTGCCCCTCCTTCTCAATCTCCTTGTCTGTAGCCACCAGGATGAGCCATTTGTACCCATTCCCACCCTCCTTCCCTTCTACCATTGCCCAGCACAGCTTAAGGCCCTCACACTTCTATCTTTCGTGCATGGGTCCCTTCTGTCTTTAGCTGAGGTCTGCTTATTACTCTGTCTCTCTTCCTTTGATCCCTTTCCCATGTCCTTCCAGAAGTCCCCTGGTCTCTCACTTCAATCTGCCTGTTCTCCCTCCGCTGCACCTTTCTGCTGCGCCTTCCTTCTCCGTTAACTCCCTTCTGAAAAGACTCCCAACCCATCCCTCCAACAGCCTCTGCTTGCCTCTTGGGCTGGAGAAATTTCTTTTCATCTCCCCTCATGAGTTATATGGGGCAGATCCCTCAGAATTCCTGCTCTTCCTGGCAGCGCAGCCAGGAGCAAGTGATTTTGTAGGAAGAGTCCACTTCCACGGGATACAAGGTATTGAGGAATGCTGGAGTGGGGACTTGAAGCAGGGAAGTGTCTCTGCTGCTCTCATCTTATTCCAGGGTGAAATAGCATGACTCCAGTGCTATCTCCTAGCCCAGAGTTTAGGGCGAGTTTAAGGGGTGGCTGGATTAAATACCCACATTTCAGGAGTGGTTTGGGAAGGAAGTTCCAAAACTACCTAAGCAGAGGTTAAACTGCTCCTGTCCCCACCTTCCATTTCAGAGAATTCTGCCCGTAAACCCACTGAGGGATGGGTTTTCGGAGGCTTCCCTGTGCCCTGCTCCGTCCTCTACCTCTTCCTTGTTCTTGGAGCCCTCCTGTGCCCCCTTGAGAACCTAACCCCCCATCCATCTATCCATCAGAGGGCTGTGAGCTTGATTGATTCTGATATCAGGAAGCAAAGGCTGCTCGTTAGAATGCATGGCACCCTGTCCCTCTTGCTGGGACATAATCGAGGAGGAATATTGCCTCGTCCAGGAAACGAGGTGCTAAATTTGTTGTGAGATAGGTGTCACAAGCAATCAAAACGAGCCTTTCTGCATCCAGCCCTGGACAACTAAATGAGAAATCATTAGGTTATTGCAGAGACCAGGGACAACAGAGGCAGAGGAATGAGAGATCCCCTCCCTATTCCTTGGGGGTGGGCAACACAGGGAGATCAAAAAGGGAAAGGAAGAATCAGAGATGGAGTGAAAGAGTGTGAGGGAAGAGGCAGGCTGCTTTCTCAAGGTTTCTCCTTCACCTGGATGCAGGGTATCCTCTTTGCCACACCTGCCTCCAGCTCCTCTCTAGGCAGTTTTGTGTGAAGCTTTAGTGGGCACCTTCATCAGTCACATGCTTCTGGCCCCTCCTCTGGCATCTAGGGTGGTTCTGAGGCTGAGATGTACTGACACAGGACAGAGAGACAAGTGAGCAGAGTTGGGTGCCCCCAGATCAGCAGAATTTGGGGTGAGTAGAAAAGCTGAGACAGGCTCACGTGGGAGGCTGATGAGGGCACAGTTCAGGGTGGCTGGTTTTGGTAGGATGGGAAAGGAAACTGAATACTCCTTTACAGCCCCTCTGGGAAGACTGCCTGGAGGACGAGGATTTGAAGGTTGTATCGCAGGCTGTGGATGGATGTAGGTCTGCTAGGAGATGGTGGAGTGGCTGGCATGTGGACAAGTAGGTTGCTCTCTCTTTCTGCTAAATATTTGCCTCCTTCATGGAAATGAGGGCACAGAGCTGCCCTGGTGTTCACATGCTTTGGGGTCCCAGGAACAATCATTAGTGTGCATGCCCTAAAGAGAGTCTCTCTGTGTGCCCACACCACAGGCTTGCAACTGGTCACTAAAATCATGCCCCCATCAATATCCTGTAAATTTCTGAGAGTGGTAAGATGAGTGGTTTTGGCTTCCTTGGCCTCCTCTGCTCTTGGGGCGTTTGTTTTCTGCCTGATGAGGAAACTGAGCCAGGCAGAGGAGGGAAGAACAAGAGTTCCAGCATCATCAACCCTGAAGTTCTACCTCTGGATGCTCCCTCCTCTATGCAAGTCTCTGCCTATTGAATGCTGCCATATTGAGACCTGCTCTTACAGCTCTTAATTATGGAGCCTCCACTCCAGGCTTCCTCAGCTCCCTGCGCAAATTAACATTCTGTGCCCCTTGCACGTGTAGAATGAACCGAGTTAGATGGATCGATTCAGCAGCCGGTTGGAACTGCTTTTACTTTACGCAGAATTGATCCAGATGACCCCAACCTGGGGATTCTAGGAGCACCTTTGCAGGAAATATTTTTAATGGAGATTAATTGGAAAACTCTAGCATGTCCTGCTTATGTGCAGAAAGTGCCTCGTTCTCCCTTTTGGTGGCTGTATACTGACACTAGTATGTCGACGTGTGGTAACACATGCACGCTTACCTAGACAGGTGAATGCAAACAAGGACACATGTGTCCCCCCTTGCACGCAGATACAAAACACACTCACATCACCATAGGCAGCCTCTTCCTTTTCTGATTCTTCTCAAGCCTGTCCCCAAACCTTATCAGCTGACACACATGGCCCGGTGCAGCTTAGATGTACCACAGCTTCCACTTTCGTCTTTCTGAATCTGGACCTCTTTCTTTGTCTGTGTCCATTCTTTCCATAGCCCAGAAGTTTCTGGAGTGCAGAGCCAGAGAAATGTCCAGAAAGAGAAGGTGTTGGGTTTTTAAAGATGCCTGATTTACGTGCACTTTATTTATGTGCCTGAAACCCAGCCACTTCCAACTGCTCACTGGACTTTTATGTTTCTGTGTCTTGGCTCATGCTGTTCCCTTTGTTTGAAATACTTTTCCCCTAGTTCTCTGGCTGTTGAAATATTTCTTGTCTTCAAGGCTCACTGCCATTCTTGCCGATAAATGTGCATTTATTGAATACCTACTCTGTGCCAAGCAAGACCACCCATGTCCAACTTACGAGGCTATAGTAAGGACCCAGAGCTATAAAAGGCTAACATGAGTCTCAGCCCAAGGGAAGACCAGTTTGGAAGTCAGATATGAAAAAAAAAATGCAACGTATTTGTTCATTCAACAAACATCAATTAAGATATTCATTCAACAAGCATCTATTAAGGCTGTAAGCTCCTGAGTGGAATAAGACCCCCATGTCCATGTCCTCAGGAGTATTCAGATGCTCTGGTTCCAGATCATTGCCCCCCACCAAGTCGGCCCTGATTTCATCTCATCAGCATGGGCTACTACTGCATGACACTGGTAGAGTCTCTCAGCACTTAATTATTTGTTAACTGATTTGTCTCCCCTGATAGAATGTGAGAGCAGGCAACTTCCCATTTTCCAGCTTGCGCATCCCATCAAGCACACTGTTTGGCTTCCAGAAGAGCTGTGCTCAATATACCAGCCAGGCTGAACTGTTTCTAGGATCCTAAAAGGCCTCGCTTTCCCAGCTTCACACTGCTGTCTATGCCCTCTGCCTTCCCAGGACAGTTTCTTCTCCCTTCTCTCTCTGCTTACCAGGAAAACTCCTACTCATCCCTCAGAGCTTGTCATAGACATCACTTCCTACAGGATTTCTTCCTGCACCTCAGGTACTTTCCTCCATGTTGCCCCATCATGGCCACCGTCACACTGTATGGACTTGGTGCTTGAGTATGTCTACTGGACTTGAAGCTGGATAACGGCAGGACTAGATCTGTCGTGTTTACCTTGGTATTCCAGGGTCCAGGACAGTGCACAGTATGTGAGGCATTCAATAAGTATTACATGAATAAATGTATATTGAATTGAGTTTATTTTCCCTGGAGGATGGTGTTTTATACATTCATCCTTAATTCAGATAAACAAACAATAAGCATTTACTGAGCACCTATGGTGTGCATGGATGATGCATGACTAAGATTACATTTATTGCCTCAAGAAGTTTGCCATTTATTCATCTGGAAAAGGAGCCAGAATAAAATAAGGTATAGCTGCAGACTAAACTCCAGGTCTAAATCCATATGATTATGTTCAAGTCCCATTACCATGTCTTTGGCATCATGGTTAACCACCATGGTGAAAAGGTTTTACTTATTCCTTTGACTTCCATCCCAGACTGTTTTTTTGACCTGTTATTTCCCCTTCAGATGGCCCTGTTTAAAGAATTCCTTCCTTTAAACTTCGAGTTCACCCTAATTGACCTGTTACAAATTATTTGATGGGTGTAAGTTTGAAGTAAGAAGAAAATATATGGTGTGTAAATAGAATGCTAAAGCACCAGAGTTGGAAGGAATCCTAAATATTACCTAGAACCCTCTGGAGCATTGCTGTCAGGTGGCCATCCAGCCTTATCTTGAATGCCTCTAGTGATGGAAAGCGTCTGCTATGTGCTATTAGACAATTATTATGTAAATAACAATATCTATTCCTTGGGATCTACAACTGTTAATGTGTATCCTAGGGCTTGTATGGAAGGTGCAGTGATGGGGTCTGGGGACACACCTGTGTTATGGGCATGTCTAGTGTCTGCCAAGCCAGCCTTTCTTAGAGGCACTAGTGGAGAGCCAGGGAGGGTGGATGTCTAGAGCATTCATCAGAGCCCCGCACCTTCCCATATTAGTTGCTTACCTGGCTCGTAGACTCAGATGGTCCATCTGGAAATGCTAGAGAAATCTACAAGTCATCTGTGGCAATGGGTTCTAGCCTCTGGAAGGAGAATAATGTCTAATACCTAAACCTGCTGGTCTTTTTTTTTTTTTTTTTTTTTTAATTTTGAGGCGAGAAAGAGGGGCAAGAGTTGGGGGGTGGGAGGTGAGGGGGCATAGAAATGTAATAAAGCTTGTTAAAATTAGAAACAGAGAGATGTCCTTCAGAGCGCTTGCCTGGTATCAGAAGATCTGGATTTACTTCCAGTTCTTTTGGTTTCAGGGTCAAGGAGAGAATGCCCTCCTTACTGTTGCCCAACCCTTTGTGGATTTCTGAGTCAAGGCTGTTTATTCAGGAGACTGTTCCTAAAAGTGCCAGAAGACCTCTAGAGAGGGTCTGGGACCAGCCTGCTTTTCTTCCTGGGCTTCCAGTCTGTTGCGGGGACCCAGGCACCATTCTGACTCTTCTCAGATTGTGCTTAGAAGCTCTGTTGGTAGCAGTGGTAACTGAGAATGTTGAAGCAGGCAGTGGGAGGTTTTCAGAGCAGAACTTACACTTTCCTTAATTATGGAGCCTGTAGGGAGGTGTCGTGCCCAGAGGGGATGGATTTTACATAAAAGAAGGGAATGGGGTTAGACCCCAGGAAAAATTTTGTGCCTGCCCAGGAGAAGGCAAGGTGGCAGGAGATGAAGGAGTAACTGATTGACCTCTCTTCTAAGAGGGTGAGGTTAGAGAACCCCTTGAGGACGCCTGTGCGAGGGAGGTGAGCTGTGAGCCAGCCTTGGTTTGTAGGGAGGCACAAAGGCCCTGTCCTCTGTTGCCTTCTGTGCTACCTCATATATTGCCCACCTCATTCTCTTCTCTCCCTCCTTGGCTAATCCTTTCAAAGCTCCCTTCCATTTCCCAAGGACTTTACTCCTTTTCTTTGACCTGGAAGCTGAAGACCTTCAGATGGGGCCAGAGGGTGGGAATCGCAACCCGGATTTCTGCCTGTGGGACCCCACTGCCTCTGCCACCCGCACTCTTTCCCCTCAGCCTTCTCCAGTTTCTTCTCTCTTGCTCTTCTGTCCTTCTTACCTTCATTCTCATTTTCCTCTCCCAGATGGTCTCCTTACTCTTTTTTTTGATTCTCACTTCTCATTTTTAATCAAATTTCCCAACCTTCTCTTCTCTAACTCCTCTCTCATCACCTTTTTTTTTTTCTTCTTTCAGTGAAGGAGGGTTTCCAGGAAGAGCCTCTTCTTGCCTCACCGTCAGGGCAAGAAGAGTAGGCTTTGGGGTGTGCCCTGCCTCTAGAGAGGAGCCCTCTGTCATTGTGAGGCTAGTGCCAAGGCCACCAGGAATTTGGAGACATGCCCACCCCACATAACTCCCTCCCTCACTGACCCTCAGCTCCTTCAAAATAAAGAATGTTGGAGTGGTGACCATCAAGGCCTTTCCCATCCACCTCCAGTCATCATTCTAATTCAGTTCTCTTCTCTTCCCCTTGCTTGACTCTCTGTCCTGTCCTCTGTTTCTTTCATACCGTAGTGTCCTCTTAGCACCTTTCGTCCTTACCTGACCTTAAAACCATCTTTAACAGCCTCTTGCTTACTTTTCCCACAACTAGCTTTCTCTTTTATTTCCTTTGCTCTCTATTTCTGCCTATGACTCTTTCTTCTCATCCTTTTTCTCTTCACAGTCTGCCTTTGCACATTGAGGCATCTCCTTCAATGTCCTGTGTCTTGGTTTTCTTCCCTCCCACTGTGTGGACCCTGGGGATTGCTGGAAATCCAAGTCTTGGACCCTGCCTCCATGTGCTCCTGTAGGTCGGGGAGGCAGGTGCAGGGCCTGGATGGGGAGGACAGAGGCTCCCCCTGCCTTTCTGCTTTCCCACCCCAGCTTCTGATGCCTTTCTCCATCTCTTGCAGCCTTCCCTGGCCCTGGCCTAGTTTCTGCACTCTTGCCTCCTTCCCGCTCTGTCTTTTGCTCTTCTTCCTCTTAGCCTCCTATCTGAACTAAGTCCCTGCCTGCCACCTGCCTCCTGTCTCCCCCACCTCCATTTCCTTGCCCACTAAAGCCAGATTGAAATTCAGGTTTTCGCAGAACCATCCACCAGCCCTGCCACCCCCTTTCTGCTCCCACCTGTCAGTCGTATCTGCTATAGCCAACACATTTAGGCTCCCCATGCCATTGTCCATCCCCTAAAACATTCTCAGGAGCCCCTGCCAGGACACATTTGCATAGAGCCGCCCTACTAGGTCTGGCCCAGGTGCCCTGAGCTGGAGGTTCAAATAGGGCAGGTGGGAGTGTTGCCAGCCACCACTGCCAGCCTTTTCCATGTAGAGCTCAAAGTCCTGTGAGTGGGTGTGGGCTCGCAGGTCGCTTCAGGGACCCCAGCCTGCCTGACCTCTATCCTCTATGCACCACCATGAGCCTATTGGAAGGGATGTGAGAAAATCTGATGGGAGCTTCTAATGAGAAAAGAAAGGGCGGCCTCTCTTTTCCTATGCTGGATACCTCATCTGGGTCCTCAGCCTCTGTCTTAGTGACACAAATCCACACACCTCCCTCCACATCCCTGCAGGATGAGGGAGGAAACGCCCCAGGGAATGCCAAGATGGGCCCAGGTACACTAGTTCCTCCCAGCAGTTGGTGCTGAGTCCTTAAGTGTCCTCAAGGTTTGACCGAGGCCCCAGGACAGCAGGAGGCCAGGGTGCGATCTGAGGACCTTAGAGATGGGAAGATTCTTGGGGGCCAAGTGAATCTTCTCCTCCCTTTTACAGGCTAAGGAGTCTGAGACTCAGATAAGTGAAATGACCTCTCCAAGTCAAACAGCAAGTTGGTGGCAGAGCCAGGACCAGACAAGTCCACATCTCCTAACTTCCGGCTTAGAGTACTTTTGTCCCTTCCTGGCAGGGCTGTGCTGAGCTGATCCCTCTTGCACTTTTCAGGGCTCTGTTCCTGCCTCTTGGGGTGACTACTCCATGGGCCCAGAACAGTAAACTTTCTTGCCCTGTCACTATGAGCACCCGCCAGCCCCTCCAGCCAGCCGCTGCAGCTGGCCTCTGTGGTCTGCTCAGATGCAAGGAAACCAGGCCAGACCATGGCCACTTGTAAAATCCCATCTGGTCCCTGGAAAGATTCCCCTATGGCTGTCCCTACCATACCCCCAGCCTTAGAGATGGACATCAGGGAGGCGGTGGCCAAGCTGCTTTGGGTGAGGGAGGAGAGATTGATTCTTCTGCTCATGGCTTCGGCTTCCTAGGATGAGAAAGGACCAGCAGTGGGAAGACAGTAAAGGTGGATCCAGTCTGGGCATTTGAGGCTCCTACTGTTCAGTGTCTTTTTCACTGCAAACTGTGAAATGAAGCCAGAGCGCTTTGGTGGCAGAGAGAGGAGGTGATAATTGTCCTTAAATGTTTGGAAACTTGTCTTTGGGGAATGCCGTTTGTCATTTCCCTGTCTTCGTCTGATGCCCATATCACCTGACATCTACGCATAGTCATTCCTCTGAGATTATCCATTGAGAGCAAGGCAATGGAGTTTTCTGACCTCTGATGCCTCATCTGTCAAAGGAGGGGGTTAAGAGTCTCTAAAGTCATCACATCAAAATTTGACATTTTAGGATTCCAGGCTGGACTGTGTATAAGGCAAAATCAACAGACCCAGACCCCTCATCCGCAGTAGCTGGGCAGGCACAGAGCTTTACTATGGGGAGCCTCTCCTGCCTCCGTGACCCTTGGCGGGTTTCTTTCTCTGGGCCTGTCCTCACCCTGCCCAGCCCCAGCCCAGCACTCCCCTCCCTTCTTCTCTCCTTCTTGCCTTCTCTCTTCCTCTATCAGAAGTGCCAATCTCTCCTTTCTTCTCTCCTTCCCCTTTCAGCGGCCCAGTCTAGAGAATTGAAATCCTCTTTTTTATGAGGGAACCCAATGTGAGGGGACCTCTCTGGCTGTTGTATTTTTCATAGAGCGAGAAGGGAATGACTGGGGTAGGGGGGAAAAGAGTCCTGTGGGGGTGGAGAGAGCCAAGATGTGAGAGCAGAGAGGGAGGGAGAGTGGAGTGTGGAGAGATTTAGTTCCATCTGAAAGCTGTCGGTGTGAATCAAAGGCTTCCCTTTGAACCAGCAGCACGATCTGGAGTGGAGAGCGTGGGGACTGCTCTGGCCCAGGGGGTTCATTACTGCTCGTTTGATAAATCCGGGGAGACAGGGCCTGTCCTCCACCACCCCCCTCTTCTGCCGCCTGGTCCCCTGGCATCTCATGTGCTTGGCCCCATTCCCTCTCTGGTTCCGGGCTGGCCTGGCAGCCCAGGCTCTGGGAACATGACCATCAGGGCACGTGTGCAGAGACACGGAAGCAGACGGGCGTCCATGGGTGCAGAGACAAGTACTTGAATGTGGGAGGGGTGTGTGTGCGCATGTGCTTGCTGGTAAATGCGTGTGCTTGTGTGTTATGGTACATGTGTCCCTATAAGAAGTGTATGGTGTGCGTGCGTGTGCGTGTGTGTGTGTGTGTGTGTGTGTGTGTGTGAATCTAAGCATTTCCAGCCTCTCTAGGATAGATTTAGAGGTCAATTCCTAGTTCTTCATCAAAAATGGGATTCGACCTCATTGTCCTCCCAGGCCTTTACAGAAGCAGGAAGTGTGTTCACACACAGAGACTGGCCTGGCTCTGGACCCCAGCGCTGTGATGAGGATGGAGCAGGGAGCTGGAGAACAGGGATAGTTGCCCCAGGAAGATCAGTGTTAAGAGGCAGAGTGCTCCAGGTGAGGGGACAGTATTAAGGGGAGGTGGAGAGGCCCCTGGAGACTGGTTTTGCACAGTGACCTGAATCTGACCTGGGAGGTTCCAAGAGAAGACAGCAGTGGCCAGGCTGCTGAGATGGCATTCCAAGGAAGCCAGTGGTCTGGCTGCTTCCTGTGTTCTCTGTCCGATACTTACTAGCTGTGTGACTAGATGGTAGTTTCTTAATGTCCCTGAGCCTTAGCTTTTTTTATTAAGGATAGTAATTGTGCCTACGTTGTTGGGTTTTTGTGTATAAAAGTGGCAGTGGATCAGTGAGCTGCACAGAACAGTCATTGGCCCTTTATAAGCAGGGGCTACTTCTGCTGGTAGCCACTGGTGGCCTGAAGGTTGGTGCTTTATGAATCACCAAAATCTCTCTGGATGCTGTTGACAGTCATTCCAGCCTTGGCTACCGCTCTTCCCTTTGTATAGGAACATCTAGACCAAGCCTTCTATATTGTTGGCAGCATGTGGGGCAAGTCCTGCGTGGCTACAGAGTGCTGGCCAGCCCAGACCTGAAGAGTGCAGCCTCCCAGGAGGTAAACAGGGTTAAGATGGGAGTCTAAGCTGTAGGGCAGGAAGCAGAAGTGGTAGATGGGCAGAACTTGGGGTCACTGATAGTTCTCTTCCGGGTAGAGGTCATGAATCTCGTCCATTCAGGAGAGACATCCTGGATATCCCTGTAACAGAAAATACCTGAGTTCACATCCCATCTCTGCCACTTAACAGCTGTACCTTAAGCACCCTGAGCCTTATTTCCCTTTTCTATAAAATGGAGATTACAATAGTGGATTACTACTCAGAAACAATGACTACAAGGCATCTGCCTCAGTGCCTGGCACACAGTTGGCATCTTATAATTGGGAGTGTTTATTATTAAGGAACATTGCTGGGGCTGAAGGGTCAAGGAAGGTAAGTCAAAGCATCTCTGTTATCCAGGGGCTCCCAGGCGTGTAGGGGAGACAGAAACACACACATATGGGTAACTTTTAATCCAAGGCAGGCTGTGATAAAATGTTATAACCAGAGGTCCCAACAATGCAGTAGGAGAATGATTCCCTAGGGAGGGAATGATTCCCAGTCTGAGGCTAGAGGAGCTTTGCGGGTGGTGAGGGTTGTGGGCTAACCTGAAACGACAGATGTCTGAGAGAGAGGCAGAGAGGAAGCTGGTGGACGACTGGGGTTTTCTCTTCTCTCACCTCTCCTCGTCTGGGGAAGAAGCACAGAGCTGCCACGCCAAATTCCCTATTGCTCTCCTAATTTCTCCCCAGTGTCCCTGTGTGCTCCTCTCACCCCTCAAGGCTCTGATCTCCACCTAATCAGGCTATCCACCTGCCTGCAAAGCCTGGCTGGGCGTCCTTGTAATTTCCTATCCTGGTGAGAAAAATGGAGTGTCCAACCCTGGGGCAGGAGATGGGGTGCTGCCAGGGCCCCCATCTCCCCTCCCACCTCTGTCTTTCTCCTGGTCTCCATCTCTCTGTCTTCGTTCCCCCTTGCTTTGCCTTGGGTCTCTATTACTCCATGGTGTCTTTGTCTCACTGGCTCCTCCTGGTGCTTTTTTCTCTGGATTTCTGCCGGCCTGCGTCTTTTCCACCCTGGGCTTTTCCCACTGAGCTCGCCTCTTCCCTTCTCACTCTAGTCTCCTTTCCCTCCTCGCTCTCCCTGTGCCTCTGTGTGGGTGTCTGTCTTTGTCTCTGTTTCTTAGCGTTGTCTGCGCCTCTGTCAGCCTTCTGGGTACGTGTGGGTGCGTGTGAGTATGTGTGAGTGTGCGTGCCCTGGCACACCAGTGTGCTGCTCAGTTTTTCTCTGGCTGTCTTCACAATGACTGCTTAAGAGCTCACCACAGCTGTGATGGTGTCTGAAGGCAGGGAGGGAGCAAGATCAAAGCAGGTGGGAATACACTTAAAACATACGCGCGGAGCTGCCAGGATTTGACCCAGCAATGGTCTGTTTTCACTTTATGTCGGTGGTCAGGACCTTCCTGGTTCCCCTCCCACCTGGCCCCCCGAGGCCACCTCCCCACCCCACATAGAGCAGTTTCCTTGTGTTTCTGTTTGGCACCGGTTTTATTTCCTGGAAGGGGGCGCAGGCATAGGAACGGGGTTGAAATGTCACCCCCAGTCCAGGGCAGGCTCTGCTCTGTGGCATGGATGATGGACGGCCAGGCAACCAGGACCTGAGAGGCAGGTGTGCACACGGATGTGTGCCTAGGCCACTTGCTAGGCCACTTATCTTGGCTTCTTGGTGGCTTCTTGACACTCAAGGGCAAACCAACACCTCATCCCCCTTTTACACTGTAATGCTACTGGGTCCCCTCTCCCCTTCCTGCTAACTGAGCAGCCATGCCCTGTCTGAGGCCTGCACCTCACTGCTCACTTTCTAGGCTTCCTCTGCTCTCCCACATCCCCCTCGCCACCACCACATGTCAGGACCATCCAGAGCCTGTTTCCCTTGCCCTTCCCTTCTCTGCTCCACGTTCTGTTTTTCAAGGAGTTTCCCAGGACCGACTGCAAGTTCCACCCAGCATTGTTCCTCCTCTTGCTGGGAGGAGGGTTCTGTCCCCTTCACTAGCCGGGCCTGTCTCTGCCTCTGTGGAAGTCTGTGCGCCTCCCCTGGGGTCAGGGGCATGCTCTGCCTCCTTTTCTGGATGGTGGTTTCACAGGCAGGACCGTGGACTCGGATTTGCTCACTCTCACTCCCTCAGTCAACAGACATATTTGGAACACCTGTAGTGTACCAGGCAGCAGGCCCTGCACCTGGTGATGGGCTTGACTATGAGTGACACGGTCCAGACTCCTGGAGCCGCCCCTGGGGCCCAGCAGGAATGGGGAGACCAGTGCAGTGTGGGCCCTACTACAGCAGAAGTGAGACGTGAGTAGGAAGGCCTTGAGGGTCTACACAAAAGTCACGGGAGACTTCCCAGAGGAGGTGACTGTTTCAATCCCAAGGGAGCAGGGGAGCAATGTCCTCCCCAGGGAAAGGCCTGCACAAGGGCTTGAAGAGGTGACAAAGGCCTAATGTGTACAGATCAGAGAGAACAGCACTTGGTGAGGGCAGACTTGGGGCATTCCCGTCATCATAAGCCAGGTCGGCATAACCCAGGGGCATCTGAACTCTATTTGGGATTCTGTGTTGGCTGCAGGGGCTCTGTTGGGACCAGAAGACATTGCCTGTGGCTTTAGTAGGCTCAGGATCTAGGCCACCTTTCCATCGAATTAAATTCCCGAGATGTCTTTACTTCCCCCTCTTTCTGGACTCTCTGCAGGGCTATTACTTCCATCCCCCTGTGTCTGGACTGAATTGCTTCAGTCAGACCTAAACCAAGAGAAAACTTCAAAACTCCCAGAAAGTCAGATACCAACTTCTTTGTCATGTTCCTGTTCCGGTTTCGAGTTGTCCCTCTAACTGTCTAACTGCTCAGGAGAAATAATGATCATAGCTGCCATTTAGTGCATATAGGCAAGGGACTGTACCGAGCCTAATATACACCTCATCTCATTTGACTTTGACGGCAATCCAGAAATAGACATTAACAGTCCCCAGTTTACCAGGGAGGAAAATGAAGCTTAGCAAGTAACTTGGCCAAGGTCACTGGGTGAGGAAGCCACACAGGCAATATGTAAACCATAGTCTGTCTCCTAAACCTATACTCTTAGTATTTGGGCACAGAGGGATTTGGCACTCCTCAGTCCAGGCTTGTCATTGTGCAGGTGAGCAAATGGGGGCCCAGATGAGGAATTGACACGCCCAAGGTCATACCACTCCTCACCTCCACAAGACCCCAGTCTCCTGATTCTTACTTCATGTGCTTCTCATCTCCATCTTGCCGCAGGGTCAGCTTCCTCTTCATTCCAAGTGGACAAGGAGCCAGCTGCTCACTGTCCTTGAGAGACTTCAGCGAGAGACCAGGGTGTCCAGGCTCCATGCAGGAAAGCTATGCATATAAATTCCACCTCTGAGCCAGGGCTCACCAGCAACCCCACTCTTAAGCCCTTGACTTGGGCTCCGGGGGACATGGGAAGGAGAAACGTGAGTGTGGAGAGTTTGCAGCATGTAGCTGCACTAGAGAAATGCGCAAGGATATGAATAAATTTGAATAATAATGAGGGCAATGCTTGAATTAATAATGTTGGCTGCTCACCTGACCCACCCCTCCCCCAGGATCTCAGCACCTGCCACCCTGATCTCTCGAAAGGGATTATCCTTTAGAAGACATGAATGAGAGATCAGGTCAGCAGACTTGAGGAGCCACTCATGGAGTATGGGAGACCCTGTTTCTAACATCCTGGCCCCTGCAGACCCAAAGAGATAAATTTGCACACTTAATCAAGAGTAAAGGGTCTGTCTCATGCTAGATCACATTCTGGTTATCAGTCCACTCTAGGCCCCGGCCACCTCTTTTTCAGACCCCTTTGTGTGCAACAACCAATGGTGATGGATGTAGGATGTTCAGGGAGATTCAGATGGAGGAGAGAGCTTGGCCCTCTGCCTTAGAGGATATGTTCCCATTCTGCTGGAACAGATAGGGCAAATGCCCTCACTTACCAGCTGCCCTGTATCCTGTGACAAACAAAATCCTGGGCATAACCCCTGATCGTTTGAGACAGGAAACCCTGTACATAGTGATGACAGCAGGGCTGAGTGATGCAACCGGTTACATTTGCCCAAGAGGCCAAGCAATGGGGCTAGAAGGGCTTCCTGGAAGAGGGACATGTAGAGCATGTTTGGGAAGAAAAGGAGAAATGGGACTGGTGAAGAAAAAGGAAGGGAGGAGACGTGACTAGGATCCCACTTCTGTGGGGGCTTAGAGGGAGATCTTGGAGTGGGGAGGGGTGAGTTAAGTTTGCTCACACACAGGAGGGATGATGGGTCAGAGAAATTTTAGAAAGCTGTGTTAGGAAAAGGTCAGATTTGGGGATTGTGGCCTCTGTGCAGGTTCATGAGCTGTGGAGGGAAAGAAGAAGGAGGAGGCTGTGACTTTTGGGGAGAGCTGATTTCAGTTACCTGGTGTGACAGGTTGGGAGCATGGCAAGGAAGTCCCAGAACTCTCCTTTGCTGTCCTCCAGTCACTCCCTTGTCCCCCTTCTTTTTTCCCCACAACCTGGCAAAGGAAGCTGAGCCCCATAGCTCACATAGCTCTGCAAGGAGCCTAGGCCTGCCCCACCACTGGGGCCGACCGGTGCTGGTTGGAACCGGCGGGTGGGAGTGGTGGGGGAGAAAAAACCCGCAATGCAATTCCCTGCTCCATTTAGGCTCCACAATTAAAGGCAATTACTCTGCAGTTCTCTAATCAAATGCTCCCGGCCGAGCTGCCAGCCGGGCAGCCATGTGTAGCTCCCACAGCCGGAGGGAGAGTGGAACAAAGTCACGTGGCTGCTCAGCTCCCACGGTGAGGGAGGCGGGGTGTGTGCAGGTGTGTTCATGTGTACACACTCAGGGCCCCCTGCACTTGGGAGCAAAGGATGAACACACGGAGCAGGGCACATGTGCCGAGAAGTGGGTTCAGAGCTACTTTGTTTTGGATACACTTTCCACCCAGGAAGCTTCCATACGCACGTGTGGACATGCCGGCTCCGTAGTATCTACCCTGATGTTTTCATGGAGGAACTGGACCTGGCATAGTTGCACGTGTGTGTTGGTTCACAATGACTCCCATCAGCTCACATGACACATGTCTAAACAGGAGTCATTAATGTGGGGGTGGGCTGGTGCAGTGGGTAGTAGAGGAATGGCCAGGACCTGGATGCAGGGGCTCAGGTTCTAATCCCAGCTCTGTCATTAACTTGCCCTTGAGTAAGTTGCTCTCCTCCCTGGAACTCAGGGTCCTTCTCTGTAAAATGAGAGGGTTGGACTAGGCCTATTTCTAAGGCCTTTATATAACAGTGCACCGTTTTCTGTGTGATTGCTGAGCACTTTAGCTCCTGAACTCCATTCCCATGGGCCTTAAAGGGAGGAAAGAATAAAGGATGAGGACGTGGCATCTTAGAACAAAGGAGTTGAGGCTGAAGGGGGGCAGGGACCAGAGAGTCCCCATCCCCAACTGGAGGCTCTCTCCCTCCCTCCTCCTGCATGGGGAGTGGGACCTCTTAGAGGAGCCCCTCTCCTTACTCATCTTACCCAGTGCCAGCTTTGGCTTTGCAGGGACCCAGACCCGCTTCAGCCAGGAGCCGGCTGACCAGACGGTGGTGGCTGGACAGCGGGCCGTGCTCCCCTGTGTGCTGCTCAACTACTCTGGAATTGTGCAATGGACCAAGGACGGACTGGCCCTGGGCATGGGACAGGGCCTCAAAGGTGAGTGGCTGGCTATCCAACGTCCAAACTATCCCATCTTCTCCGCCATTCCCCACTTTCAGCATAGACTCCTGGACTCACCATCCCTTAGTTCCCTCACCACCCTTCTCTGTGCCACAGCCTCCCCTCTGTCTCTGCTACTGAGCTCCATCTCTATAGCTTTCCCACCCTGCAGCTCTGCCTTTCCTGCCACCGAGGACTGACTTGAGGAAGGCAGTACAAACCTGAGAGGTCAAGGGAAACCAAGAGACCTTTACATAAGATAGCTTCAACCAGACACAGATCTCGTGAGGGGCGCTGCAGGCAGACAGTCATCTAGCAGGAGGTGCTGGGAGACTCCAGAGTCTGCAGCAAGGGTAGGAGAGGGCACAGGCAACTTCTGTGTCCCGCAAGTGTCTCATGCCAGCCTGGCTCCGCTCCAGCCTCTCTCCTCCCTGCTGCCCAGGCAATGTCTGCTCAGAGGCCAAAAACTCATTTTAATATCAGCCTGAGCATTCATTTATTTATTCATTCAACAAGCCTTTATTAAGAACTGGCTATGTAGCTGGTGCTGAAGCAAACATAATGAGTCAGTCAAACACAATAAAACCAACCTCCTATATTCTAAAGCAAGTAAAGAGACCCTTGGAAAGGCTGCCTGGCAGAGTGGACACCTGGGTTCTAGTCCTGCCTCCACCACCTGCCAGCTGGGTGACCTTAGGAAAGCCACTTCACCTCTCTGGACCTTCATTTACTGATGTGTGAAACAGGCATAGTGGTTGCAGGCCTGTCTGCCTTAGAAGTGCATTTGTGAGTTTTGAGCCAAATGGGAGAAGAGATTTGTAAAAACACGTTTTAGCTTTAAAGAACTGTAATGAAGTAAGTATGGGTGTGGGGGATGGGCTGTGTATTTTTATTCTTATTATTGTTGAGGGAGTTGAGATTATTTGCCGTGAGTTCCGTGTGTTAGTAGAGATAGGGGAAATTTGTCTGTGTAGAGCAATCCATATAAGGGAAAGAGATGGGTCTGGTAAATCTATTGATGATAGAAAGAGAAAGAAACTGGGAGAGAGAGTGAGATCAATAGATATGGAGTGAGAAGAATCGATAGCCTCTGGACAGAGGGAGATCATGGGAAGGAGCTGATGGTGAGAACGTGAGGGGTGGGCTGGGAAGCAAGAAGCCGGTGAGGGAGCCTGGAGGAAGGAGGGCAAGGCCCACTGCCTCAGCCACTGCTTCTGCAGGAAACCAGGACTCTTTTGTTTAGGGGCTTCTCCAGGCAGCCGGCGGGCCCCTGCCTCATCCTTCCTCCCTGGGTCTGCCTTGGGCTTCCCTCTGCCTTATGAGTCCCGCAGAGGTGCTCCAGTGAGCTCATGTCTGTGCTGCGATGCCCTATATTTCCTGGCGCCCACACACTTGCTCTCCCTCTCTCCCCCTCTCCTTTGCTCCCTGCTGTGTGCCTTTTTCTCTCCTATTATTATGAGAGGCATTTGTCTGCAAACAGCCTTGGAGATTTCATCTGCTCCTGCTGGTCTCCCTGCTTCAGCTGCCCTCCTGTCCGCTCCTCCGGCTATATGGCTCCCAGCCTCGCCGTGGGGTGTCGTGGCATCAGGTGTCTGTGTCTGGTGCCTCACCTTCTCACCTGCCAGTGGTGTCCCAGGAGAGGGCAGAGGGAGGAATACTGGTGTGGGATGGCTGAGGATGTGTCCTTGTTTCAAGGTTGGGCCTCATTCTTTCTGTTTCTGCAGCCTGGCCACGGTACCGGGTCGTGGGCTCCGCAGACGCTGGGCAGTACAACCTGGAAATCACAGATGCTGAGCTCTCTGACGATGCCTCTTACGAGTGCCAGGCCACGGAGGCCGCCCTGCGCTCCCGGCGGGCCAAACTCACCGTGCTCAGTAAGGACCCCAATGCCCTTCAGTACTTCAAGGCCCCGTCTCTCCGTATGCTGGCAGTCTCTCCCACTCTCCAATTCCCTCTTTAATTTCCCAGCTTCTCCCTCTCTGTTACTGGCCTCATCCCTGCCCTAATGCTCAAGTCCAGGTAGAAGAAAGTAAACCAGGCATGCGGGAGATGTGGGGTGCTGGCGGGGCATGGACTGTGTGAGGCCCAGCATCCTCTCTGCTCCAGCCAGTGCCTCGGCCACTCAGGAACAGGCCCTTCTGCCTTTTAGAAACAAGGCTGTGGAGACCAGGAACAGGGAAGTATGGAGTGATGGAGACCCGGGCCCTCCTCTCCCAGCTGTCCTGGCTGGCAGGCTTGTTGGTGATGAGGCGACTGCCTTCTACTTTCCTCTCAGCTGCCTTGGAGACCCCAAAGGGCCCCTGTGCCCCTCCTCCACCTCACCCCAGCCTCACACAGCCCTTCTTCCCTTCAGCTGCCTCCTTTCCTCCCTCAGCGCTCACCCTTCCTCTCAGATTCACCTGGAGGCCTCCTCCAGGAACAGGGGATTAGGACTGGAAGGAATGGGCCTTGAGGCTGAGAACTGGGGTGGGGGGTGGGAGGGCTGGGGTCCTGCTGTCTCTGGATGGCTGCTGGCTCTTGGAAGCCCTGCAGCTCTTGGAAGTCCTGCGCCAGCCACCCACTGGGGGACCAAGCAGATGTCCCTCTATGGTAACCCCCGAGGCCATTTGCATAATGAGGGGACTCTCTCCTGCAGCAGTGCCACAGAACCGGAATGAGGCCAGCTCCAGCACACCCCTTCCCCCGCTGCCCACTCAGCCCCCAGCCTCACTCTTGCAATACCTCTGAATCCGCCAGTCTTCCTGTTCTCTCCAGCCCTGTTGTCTCACTGGGCCTCTGCCTCTGTTGTGCTTTCTGTGTTGGGCTTGGACTCTGTCCGTCTGTGACTCTCTTTCTTGCCTATTTACATTGACTCTGTCCCTTTTTTTCTGCCTCCATTTGATACGTTTTGCCTCTCTTCCTTTCCTTCCCTGTAACTTGAAATCACTGAATTTGTGGGGAGCCTCCAAGATGGATGGGAGAAAGGAGAGAGGAGCTGAGATGAGGGAGCTCGGGCACAAGGAAGGTTTTCTGTTGTTTGGTTGGTTGGTTGGTTGGTTGGTTGATTGGTTTTTTTTGAGACAGAGTCTCTGTCACCCAGGCTGGAGTGCAGTGGCGTGATCTCGGCTCACTGCAATCTCCACCTCCCGGGTTCAAGCGATTCTTGTGCCTAAGCCTCTTGAGTGGCTGAGATTACAAGTGCCTGCCACCATGCCTGGCTAATTTTTGTATTTTTTAGTAGAGACGGTGTTTCACCATGTTGGCCAGGCTGGTCTCGAAATCCTTACCTCAGGTGATCCATTCATCTTGGCCTCCCAAAGTTCTGGGATTACAGGTGTGAGCCACTGCGCCCAGCCTATTGTTTTTTTGGTTTTTTTGGTTTTTTGTTTGTTTTGTTTTGTTTTTGTTTGTTTGTTTTTGCAAGGAGGGAGGTGAGAACATGAGAAGTCCTCAGAGTGTAGTGGGAAGAGAGAGTCTTAGACTGCTGGTGGTTAGGAGACCTGGGCACCTTGGCCGTTTTGGCATCATGATCCTAAAGAGGTGACAACCTCTGGGCATGAGTGTTCTCATCAGTAACATGGCATAATGACACCAGCCTTTTCTTAGCAACTGCTGCTTTGCTGCATGGGGACTTGTAAGCTGTGAAGGTCTGGGTGAATGTGAGGTGTCAGAATAAGTGAGGACTGAAGGGACCCAACAGCTGATTTCATCGGATGTAAAGGTCCTGAAGGACCAGGATTCAAGGCTGTGAGATGATTTGCTTTTCCTCCCTAGGACTAAAATGGGAAGAATTAGCAAGGAGCAGGAATGAGGTTAGACAGCAACAATTAGAGGGTGAGCATGAATGCCAAGATATCATCTTTCATCCCTCACTGAAGCGTGTCAGCCCCATGCTCAACCAAGCATTTCAAGGAACCATGAGACTTTTAGGAAACCTTCTTCCTTCTTTTTTCCTCCCTAACTGCCTCTATCGTAGGCCCTGGAAGGTGCTACTGCTGCCCTGGAGAACTCCCATCCTAATGAGTGGACCTTGATACTCTTCTCTCTCCTACCTTATCACAGAGACAGAGAGAGATGAAGAAAGGCCAACTAAGCTACTACGTGTTGCTGTAACAATGTCTTATAATGGCACCTAGTGGCTTGGTTCAATCCAGGAAGTACCTGGAAAAGGAGAATATCAATGGGAACCCTAGATGGAAGAGTGCCTTGTTTAAAAGCTTGCAGGCCAATGAGGGAGAGCTACATAGCAGCGGAGCTGACTGACTTGTTTCGAGGGCATGGTGGGTCCTTGCTGGCCTGCCTGGGTGACTTGGATGGATGAGAGATCAGGGAGAGGCCCCAGGAGTAACTTTAACCTGAAAGGGAGACAGGGACGGATAGTCCAGCTGCTCTTCTCCCCTCACTCTCTCTTCTCCTGCCACCTGCAGCACACGGAGGCAATAAGAAGGCATGACACTTCCTGCATCCCTTCCTGCGTACCTGCTTACCTACAGCCTTTGCTCACGGCAGCTGGGGGACCCAGAGACTAGGCAGGGCAGAAATGAGGAGAGGGCTGTGCCCAGTGCCTGGTACCAGCCTCCCTGCATGACATCAGCCTCATAGACTTCCCTCCTCCCCAGCCATCCCCCTCAGTGACCCCCCAGCTCCCCAGGACAGCCTTCTTCACAGAATGGCTTCTGTCATTCTTCCTTAGGGTAGGACTTTGAATGGATGCCTCCTACTCCCCTACAGATGCAGACGTAACATAGATATACAGACCTCCAAAACCATGGTGATGAGCGTGGCTTCTGGGTCCGGCAAGCCTGGTCCACATCCCAGCTCTGCCCTCTAACTCACTCTCCTGTCTCTGAGCACATTTGTTTATCCTCTTTGAGCCTCCGTTCCTTATCTGTAAATTGGGGTTAATGATATTTACCATGAAAGGAATAAAGAAATATACTTTGTGGTAAGGATTAAATGAAGTCACACACAGGAGGCACTTTGGCTGACGCAAGGTGAGCGTTCACTGCATGGTAGAAATTATTGTCGATCCCACCACCATTTATGGTTGGCTTCACCTTCTTGATTTTCCTTTGCCTCCACAATAACAACTCGTGGGAGTAGGTGTCCATGTTATTTTTGAAGTTTTATAAACAAGGAAACTGAGGTCTTGTTTTGACCACAGACTCAGGGGCATATGAGTGTGGGGAGGCACATGAGCATATTGATATACAGATTTAAGTCACGAACCATAAAAACTTGCTTATAAACACATGCACACATGGACGCATGCCCTCTAACAGCTGGCTCAGCAGGCACCTTAACAGCTTTACTGTTGTTTGCCCCAGATATGAGGGGCAGGGATGAGCTCATGGAGGATAGGCAAAGAGTTTGGAAAATTCCAGAGAAAGGTGGACTGCTGGCAGAGGTGGCAGATGGGTAGTCTTTGCGTGAACAAAGGGGCAGGGAGCATTACCAGGGCAGAGGAAGCTGATGCCTTCCCAGTGGAGGGGCTTCACACGCCTGGGCACACACCTGGGCATGGCGCCTCCTCGGGGCTCTGCCCATGCAGGATCTTCCTCCCGGGTGTGGCAGCAACATGTGACCTTAGAGGGGCCTGAGCAGACCAGGAGGCCCTGAGCAGCAGCTCTTTATTTGTTTCTCTCCAACTTTCTCTACTTTTCAAGCTGCTCCCCATCCCCATCCTCAAACCTGTCCTCATCTGGCATTGGAACCAGACACACCACAGAACAAGGAGGAAGAGCCAGGGATTCAGAGGATAATTAGCCAGGCAGGAGTTGGAGCCACTGCTACTCTCGTCCAGGCAGTAAGGCTAATACATTCCATACCTCACACATGCCCTGCACACCGTAGTCTATGTACAGTATCTCATCTGATCTTCACGAGGTTCTAGTGAGTAGGCATTGTTATGTCTTGGTTTCTTCTCTGATGAAGAAACTGAGACTCAGGGAATTTAGGAACTCATCTGAGATCACAGGGCAGGTGAACAAAGGTACCAGGATTTGAAACCAGGCAGTCTGAATCCAAGTTTTATTCTTTTTCCACTATATCACTAGGCACACATGAATTGAACAGAATGCTAAGACAGGTTTCGAGTAGTTTCTACTGGAAACCCCAGCATAGAGACCTTCATTGTGTAAATTCTAGAACAGCCCTGCCCACCACCAGGCACCGTGGGTCTCCGAGGGTCTCCTCTCGAGTGTTCCCTCTGGACCCTCCTCTGAGTCTTTCTTGTCTTTCTCACAAGAAGCAAACAAAATCTTTTATCGGTGGGGCACGCTGGCTCATGCTTGTAATCCCAGCACTTTGGGAGGCTGAGGTAGGAGGATTGCTTGAGCCCAGGAATTTCAGACCAGCCTCGGCAACATAATGAAACCTTGTCTCTACAAAAAATAGAAATTAGCCAGGCATGATGGTGTGTACCTGTAATTTCTGATACTTGGGAAACTGAGGTGGGAGGATTGCTTGAGCCCAGGAGTTCCTTTCTCATTTATGGTTGATGAACACTGGGTGGACCAGAAAAATTATAATCAAAATCCTTCTGCTTTTATTTCATCAGCATCCATTCATTAATTCAGCAAATATCCCTGAGCACCTGTGATCACCCAAGCACTGGGCTGGACATTGAAGTGCTGATAGTATATCAGCAGCAGACGCTACCCTCAGGGAACTTACAGTGTGGTTTGTCTTAGAAGCCTAGGGAGATAGGAGAGGGAGAGCCCCCCTTGTTTGCTAGCATCAGACATCGGTCAATTCAATTCTTTAAACATTTAGCAAGAGCCTACTTTGGTCACATTCTAGGCACTGGTGACCATATAAACATTAGTGAGACAGGGTTGCTGTTTTCCCAGGGGATAACAGTTTTGGTTGGGGCAGGGTTAGATAACTGTTATAAGTAAACAAAATCCAAGGCAGATGGCGCTAAGAGCTCTGAGTGACTGGTGGGGGCCACCATGGTGGGAGTGGGCTACGCATGGAAAGCCTTGTGCATCAACTGGGATTTGAACAGGATGAGAAGCACTTCAAAAGAAGCTGTGGGAGAAGGGCATGCCATATGGAAAGCACTGCATTGCAGGTCTTGGCTTGAGGACCCTGAACAGGAGGCTGAAATGTTTAGAACTTATGCCCTAGGCAGTTGTAGCCATTGAAGGTGCTTGAGCAGGGAAGTGGCACATAGTTAGCTGTGCTGTAGGGAAAAATAACCTGCTAGCAGTGTGACATGGAGGTTACTGTAACAGGACAGCCCATCTGGCTGCTCCAGGGTAGAGGAGCAGACAGGAGGGAGGATGCAAGAAGTCCTGTGGAGGTAGCCACCTTTCCAAGCTGGACTCTGAAGGGTATGAGCTGTACTCAGAGCCTGAGATAGCCCAGCCCTTCCCTAAGTTTGAGGCTTTCATCTGTAGTGTGTAGCTCTGAGCAACTGTACGGGTATGGAGCCAGGCACAGTGGCTCACACCTGTAATCCCAGCACTTTGGGAGGCTGAGGCAGGCAGATCACTTGAGAGGTCAGGAGTTCGAGACCAGTCTGGCCAACATGGTGAAACCCCTACTCTCTACTAAAAATACAAAAATTAGCCGGGAGCAGTGGTGGGCGCCTGTAATCCTAGCCACTTGGGAGGCTGGGGCAGGAGAATCATTTGAACCCAGGAGGCGGAGGTTGCAGTGAGCCAAGATGGCACCACTACACTCCAGCCTGGGCGACAGAACGAGACTCCATCTCAAAATCAAACAAACAACAACAACAACAAAACCAGTAGGGGCATGGAGTACCAGAAAATATTATAGGCCAGCAAAGAAAAACAGACAAGGACTGGGAAAGATGTGTGAGCTGAGGACCTAGGTGAAGCCACTACAAAAGCAACGGAAACAGTGGTTGGAGGTGGGGGTAGGGTGGTACTGCCTACCTAGAGGCGCACCTGCAGGTGGAAGGATGCTTCCAGAGGCAGGAGTTTTGGTCATCAGGGAAGTGTTAGCCACACCCTGCACTGACTTTGCTCTGCTTTCTCCCACAGTCCCCCCAGATGACACCAGGATTGACGGAGGCCCCGTGATTCTACTGCAGGCAGGCACCCCCCACAACCTCACATGCCGGGCCTTCAATGCGAAGCCTGCTGCCACCATCATCTGGTTCCGGGACGGGACGCAGCAGGAGGGCGCTGTGGCCAGCACGGTGAGCTCCGGCCAGCTCCCCCAGCTCCTCCTGGGCCTAGCCCAGCTCACCTCTCCTTTCCCACAGGGGTTTGACCACAGACTCAGGAGCACACAGACGTGAGAGGGGCTTAGAGGTCATCTGGTTCAGCCCTCTCATTCTACAGTTGGGAAAACTGAAACCCAGAGAAGAGAAATGAATTCCCAGGTTTACTGTGTTATTCAGTAGCTGAGCAGAGATTAATAGTAATAGTAAGTTGCCATGGATTAAACACCTACTGAGTGCCAGACACTGTGCATGCTAAGCACTTTATGGACAGTCTCTCTTAATCTTCATAGGAGTCCCATAAAGGAGGCATTATTTCCAACTCACAAAGGAGGAAACTGGTGCTCAGAGGGGTTGAGTGACTTGTCCAAGGTCACACAGCTGGCGCAGAGCTGGGGTTTGTACCTGGGTCTGACTATGCTTTCTCTCCACTGATCACTTCTACCTCTTTCCTTCAGCATCTGTTTGTCAGATTATTCCAGTCATCACAACAAAGGGGCTGGGGAAGCAGGGATCCTTGTATACATTTTATAGATGAGGAAGCCATGAAAGATATCAAGTGACTTGCCCAGGATTACATAGCACAGTGGACAGTACAGCTGGAATTGAAATCCAGATTTCCTGTTTGGGGTTACCCTGCCAGCTGTGGGTGAACATATGTGTATCCAGCCCTTTGCTGGTGCTGCAGGAGCAATTCTCAGTGTGGGGAGGGAGATGTTCCCATGCTCCTCAGTGTGCAATCCCAGGGATACCTGGCTTCTGGCTTCAGTTCTGCCCTCAACACACTGTGTGACCTTGAAAAATTCACTTCACTTTTTTCTGGCCTTAGTTTCTCATTTGACAAATGATAATTCGGCCTCAGTGGTACTTAACCTTTTCACAACCAAAAACTGTTATTTTTCTTCATCAGGGTTACATTTTGGCAACCAAACAAGTTGGTTTGTTAATATCCATTTGTCATTCACCCCCATTTTTCATATTCATTAAAGACAATGGAGCTTCGAAGCAGCACGAGGGAGCCAATGTTACTGCACTGGCCCTGAACTGTGCCTGTCCAGCAAAGCTGCATGCATGGTGGTCAAACGACGGGGCCTTACTTTGATTAATAATATGACTTCCCTCAGGCAGTTTGCAGTATAGAAAACAGCTCAAGGGTTCCTGTGACCATATTTAGGGACTCCTGGCTGTCACTGAGCAAGTGTAAGACTTCGAGCCTGTGAGTCCCTTCCCTGCCCTCAAGGAGTTTACAGTTTAGCAGAAGAAACCCAATCTTAAAATACTGACACATGGTGCCTACAGGCAAGACTGGATGTGCCTAGAGCTGTGAGCAGGACACACTGACTATAAGGGCATACATTCAGGCTGGGAGAGAGTTCTGAGGGCTGGGCTGGCTGCAGAAGGCTTTCCAGAAGAGAAGGGATTTGCGCTGGACTCACGAAGAGTGAACTCTAATGTAAACTGTGGCCTTAATAATAATATGTTAGTTTTGGTCCATCAGTTGTAACAGACTTATCACTCTAATGCAAGGTGTTAGGAATGGGGGAAACTGTAAGGTCAGGGAGGAGGGTATATGGAAACTCCCTGTACTTTTTGCTCAATTTTTCTGTAAACTTAAAACTGCTCCAAAAGATAGTCTGTGATGTGGGCATGGTGGCACACACTCCTGTAGTCGCTGCTACTCAGAAGGCTCGGGCAGGAGGATTGCTTGAGTCCAGGCTTTGGAGGCCAGCCTGGGCAACATAGCAAGACCCTAAAAATATATAATTTTAATTAAAAGATAATTAATAGTCTATTGATTAAACACACACACACAGACACACACACACACAGGGAAGAGGTTGTGGGAGTGAAGGGGGTTGAGCTTTAAATTAAAGTATCCCTGCAGCTCAAGCCCACCTCTGAGTGAGGTCGCCTTAAGAGAAGTGGAGGGGGCTTTTAGCTTGACCATCTCTCCCACCCTTGTCATGTTCCAGGAATTGCTGAAGGATGGGAAGAGGGAGACCACCGTGAGCCAACTGCTCATTAACCCCACAGACCTGGACATTGGGCGTGTCTTCACCTGCCGAAGCATGAATGAGGCCATCCCTAGTGGCAAGGAGACTTCCATTGAGCTGGACGTGCACCGTGAGTGGGCTGGGGGGAGCAGTCTGGAGCAGTGGGGTAGGAGGGGAATGTAGGCAGCTTTTTGAGAAGCACAAACTAAGAGTCTCCCTACGGTCCCCAGGACAAACACTTGCCTTTGTCACATCTTTCATTCCTTGGATTGAACTGTGGGGACTAAGGGCTGGTAGAGCATTGGCTGTGGAGTCAGGCATTCCCCAGGTCTAAACCAGCCTGTTATTAGTCAATGATTTATACTCTCTGGGCCTCCGTTTCCAATTCTGTATACTGTATATTGCAAAAGATAAAATACTGGCCTACAGTCCCTTATTCAAACTAAAAGTGATTTGGTGGCGAAGCTTCAACCAAGGCTCTTCATAGTCTTTTATTTAATTTAGTCTTAAGTTTCACTGCATATGTATTCATATGTGACTATGGGATGTAGCCCAGACGCTGCTGGGGATCTTACACAGTAAACGCTCTATGCACAGCATTGCCTTTCTAAATTTGAAAAATTCTGAATTCTGAAATGCATCGAGTCCTAACGATTTCAAATAAGGGATTGTGGACCTGGACCTGCTTCCTGGGGTTGTGAGCATTAAATGAGATATAGCAGAAGAGCATCTAGCATGGAGTATTCTTACCTGGTAGGTGTGTAATAAATTGTCTCTGCCCAGGGAGCCATGGGGGTGTGGGCAGCAACTGGGGATGCCCACACCCCATCCCTTTTAGTGAGCCAAGAAAGCTCACACTGACGCCTAGCGGCCACAGTCGGTCATTAGTCCATTGCATTATTTGTCCCTTTGGTGCCTTCATTGGTGGTCACCCTAGCAGGCCCCCTAGAGGCTCCATGTGGAAAAGGTGAGGAAGACAGCGTGTTAATTGGAGCTGATACACTGCAACCTCAAATTCCCAGATCCCCCCTGAGAGTGGTCGGGTCTGAGTGTATGTGTTAGGGAGGGAAAAAGAAACTCAAGGGGCAGAAAAGACCCTGACTCCCTGTGCTCTACTTTGCAGACCCTCCTACAGTGACCCTGTCCGTTGAGCCACAGACGGTGCAGGAGGGTGAGCGTGTTGTCTTTACCTGCCAGGCCACAGCCAACCCCGAGATCTTGGGCTACAGGTGAGGGGGTCAGAGGCTGGGAGCACTCCGGTGAGTGATACAGAAGAGGTTGGGATCAGAGGCTGTACTGGGGAGGCCAAGCGTCATGGATGTAGTTGAGAGGGTCTGAGGCCTGATCCCACCTCTGTGTTGCCTCCTTCCCCAGGTGGGCCAAAGGGGGTTTCTTGATTGAAGACGCCCACGAGAGTCGCTATGAGACAAATGTGGATTATTCCTTTTTCACGGAGCCTGTGTCTTGTGAGGTTCACAACAAAGTGGGGAGCACCAATGTCAGCACTTTAGTAAATGTCCACTGTGAGTAGCTGGGAGGGCAGGGATGGGGACAGAGAGCGGGAGGGCAGGGACGGGGACAGAGAGCAGGAGGGCAGGGACGGGGACAGAGAGCGGGAGGGCAGGGACAGGGACAGAGAGCGGGAGGGCAGGGACGGGGACAGAGAGCGGGGCCCTGGAGGGCCTGGGGCAGAGTCGGGGACGGCTCCATGAATGGGGAGGTAGCAGGGCAGGAGGAAGAAGATTGATTGGAGTTAACCCCGTGAGCTTGAGACCCTAACGAGTGGCTTCTTTCTCCCTCACAGTCGCACCCCGGATTGTAGTCGACCCCAAACCCACAACTACAGACATTGGCTCTGATGTGACCCTCACCTGTGTCTGGGTTGGGAATCCCCCCCTCACTCTCACCTGGACCAAAAAGGACTCAAACATGGTAAGACTCTTACTGCCTATTCTGAATGCTGGGAGGAAGGGGTGTGGCCACAGATGGGAGTAGATGGGGGGCTGCAGCATCATCTTTGAACCTGGGCTATTTCTAGGGTCTTGGGATTTGAAGGAGAAGGTGCTTACAGTTATCCCCACCTCTTCTCACAGGACAGCTGCCCAGTTCGGAAGCACTTGGGGGACAAACTCAGCTATGCATGGGAAGCAGGGTGGGATGGGAGGAAGGGAGAGGGCCTGGGATGGGCCTACTGCAGTGGCAAAGGTCTGGTAAATAATGCTGCACAGGGAGGTGGGGAAGCTGAGGCGATTTGCTAGAGAAGGCTGGAGTCTATAGCTCTGCAGAGATGCCCATTAGACCATTTGGGCCAGAACTGCAGGAAGAGGAATCTCAGAGTAAAACGTCCTACTTCATTTGGCAATGAAAACACGACAGATCATCAGAAGAGGCTGCATCCTCCTAAAATGATTGCAGCCTTCACCCGCCCTCTCTGGCCTCCACCCCATCCCTGCCCACTCTTGCAGAGATGGGGTATTTACGTGCCAACCTGTGTAGAGTCAGAGCATGGACCAAAATGGACTCGGGAATCCCTTTTCCCTTCTGGGAATTCACTTGTGGCCCTTCCTGCTTTCTTTCCAATGCCTCCGATGTGGGGCCCTCATGGACCTAGGGGCCCAGGCCTCCTGGCTCCCCACCCGAGGCTGCTCTCTCTGCCCAGGTCCTGAGTAACAGCAACCAGCTGCTGCTGAAGTCGGTGACTCAGGCAGACGCTGGCACCTACACCTGCCGGGCCATTGTGCCTCGAATCGGAGTGGCTGAGCGGGAGGTGCCGCTCTATGTGAACGGTGAGTGAGTGGCCTGAGAGGCAGCCGGGCCTGGGTGGGCGGGCACTGCGGTTTTTAACTGGTTCTGATGTGTGTCTTCTTGCTTGCAGGGCCCCCCATCATCTCCAGTGAGGCGGTGCAGTACGCTGTGAGGGGTGACGGTGGCAAGGTGGAGTGTTTCATTGGGAGCACACCACCCCCAGACCGCATAGTGAGTGGTGGACCTGCCTGCGGACAGCCAGCCCTCCCTGCTTCTTTGCCCAGGCCCAGTCTCCTCTCACCTCTGCTGGTTTTGCTCCTTCAACTTCCCTGTCCCGTTTCCATCTTCGAATCTTCTGCTTTCTGTCCCTCTGTCCCTTTACCTGCTCAAATCCCACCTCCTCCCTTACTTGTTATGTGTCCCTGAGCAGATCACTTAATGTTTTGAACCTCAGTTTATTCATCTACAAAACAGGGCCAGTAAATCCTACCTAATAGAGTTGCTGTGAGAAGTCATGGCAGCAACAGGTATGAGACGCCTAGGCCAGCACTCAATTCATGTTAGTTCCCCGCTCTCTCCCCTGGGCTAACACTTCCCCTCTTTTCTCCCTCATCTGCCCTGTCATTTTACCTCCTGCTCTTTTCCTTGTTCCCTCCCCTTCCCTGTCTCCTCCTCCTCTGGCTCCTGCCCTCTCCCTCCCATCCCATCAGTTCTCCTGCCTGCCTGGCCCACTCTTCTCTCCCTCCTCTTGCCTTCCTCCTACCAGCCCCTTTGCCTTGCCACTCTCCTCCCTCCTTTCTCCTCTCCCCCACACCATGAGCCATTAATTCCTTCCGTGACCATTAACTGTCAAACCCCTCATCACATTTAATGACCATTTGGCTAACTCCAGGGCTGCCCAGGGACACTTCATTACCACGGCTGCCCAGGCAGCAGGCGGCTGGGCTCCCGGGGGCCTTTCCTTGCAGATCTAGGAGGATTGATCCCTGGAAAGGAGCCAGTTCTCGGCTGCTCCCCTCCCCTTAGGCTCCACTCTGAGGAAGGGGCCACGCAGGGGAATGGCCCAGCTGAGAGGTCAGGGACGGAACGGTCCAGGGATACCCCGTTGTGGGTTCTGCCTATTATAAGTCTGTGGATCAGTCTCAGAGCCAGTCAGGCAGGTCGTGTGGGTTGGTTAACGTTACGCCTAAAGATTGAGTTACGCTTAGTTAGAATCACAGACTATCAGAGCTGAAAGAAATCTTGAGCATTGTCTGGCCCTAGCCTGGTTCTGTCATTGTATAGATGAAGAAAATGAGGCCTAGAGAGGGACGGGGAGGCCACACAGGAGCTTGATGGGCAGAGGAGCCCAGCGTTCTTGAGGACCCATGCAGAACTTTTTCTACAACATCTGGGGCTCCCAGTGTCAGTTCATTGCATCAGTTGCATCCACATCACATGTGATCATTATGAAAATAGAGATTCTCCCCCTCCCTGGAGATTCCTATGTAGGACATAAGTCCCAAAAATCTACATTTGAAAGAATCTCCCTAGGTAAATCTGATGTCAGCCATGCTTGGGAGGCACTGTTCCTCCTTGAGTGGAGAGTCAGTGCTGAGGGTGTGAAGCAGCAGGTGTGACTTAAGTTTGTTACAGGGAGGTGTTAGGCTGGACTCGTGGGGCACACATGGCACATAGGGGTGAGGGTGCCTTGAGGGTGGATCAGGGGACACATGGGCATGGGCTTCTGCCACCTGCCCCTTTCTTACCTCCTTCCTGCCCTCTCCACTGCAGGCGTGGGCATGGAAGGAGAACTTCTTGGAGGTGGGGACCCTGGAACGCTATACAGTGGAGAGGACCAACTCAGGCAGTGGGGTGCTATCCACGCTCACCATCAACAATGTCATGGAGGCCGACTTTCAGACCCACTACAACTGCACCGCCTGGAACAGCTTCGGGCCAGGCACAGCCATCATCCAGCTGGAAGAGCGAGGTGACTGGCAGTGCTGCCTGCCAGCTGGGGTGCAGGGCAGCCTGAGGATTCTGCTCCCTCTTTTCTCCAGGGGCAGGGCTCAGCTGCTCCCCTTCCCTTGGGCTCTGCTCTGAGGGAGGTGACACACAGAGGGATGTCCCGGCTGAGAGATAAGGAGTGAAGGGGTTTGGGGCTACTCCCGTCTGATCCCCGCCTATTATAAGAGTCCGTGCATCAGGGAAAGAACTCTTTTGGGCCTTCCCACCAGAACCTGGCCTCCATATGCTCAACTGGGGAAATTCCCTCACTTTGTTAAAGTGTATTGAGCATTTGCTGTGTGCCAGGCTCTGCCCCAGGGTCTGCAGGAAGAGCCGTGAACAAGACACAGTCCCTGACCTCAAGAAACTTTCAGTGTAGTGGAGGGACTTACAGAGTGGTAGCAAATTAATATTCAGATGGAAAAGAATCATATGAACTGCAAAAGGGAATAATGCTGCCCATTTCATTGGGCTGCTGTGAGGATTAAATGAGAGAATATTTACAAAATGCCTGGCATATAATAGGTGTTCAGTAAGTATGGGTTCCCCTACCTCTTCAAGAATTGTCACTCTGATAGCAGAAAAGTGCTCTGTCCTTTAAGGCACTTCTCACATGTCACATGATAAAAGAGGTATTCCTTTGACTTTTGGAAGCTACCAAGTCCAAGGAGGAAAAGCACTTTTTTGTTGTTGTTTTATTTTTTGAGAACTAACCATTTGACATAGGAGATGGGGAACCGCATGGAAAATGACAGCATGCCATCACTTCCGCCTTTTTTTTTTTTTTTTTTTTTTTGAGACGGAGTCTCGCTCTGTCACCCAGACTGGAGTACAGTGGTGCGATCTTGACTTACAGCAACCCATGCCTCCCAGGTTCAAATGAGTCTCCTACCTCAGCCTCCCGCGTAGCTGGGACTACAGGTGCGTGCCACCACGCCCCCGGCTAATTTTTTGTATTTTTAGTGGAGACGGGGTTTCACCATGTTGGCCAAGATGGTCTCGATCTCCTGATCTCATGATCCACCCACCTCAGCCTCCCAAAGTGCCGGGATTACAGGCGTGAGCCACTGCGCCCGGCCCATCACTTCGGTCTTAACTGAGGATGCCAGCAAGGGGGTTGGGAGTAGGGAAGAAAGGAGTAGATACAGTAACGTGGAGCTCCACAGGGAAGGATCTCAGAGAGGAAAAGCTATAAGCAGGATCTGGATTCAGCTACAGCTGCTAGGAAGAGAGAGAAGATTGGAAGCAGGATTCCTGAGCTCCTCCTCAGCTCTGGGAAGCAGAGGAAACCAAGGAAAACTGTTGGAGCCCTGGGTAGATAGGTGCACATGGGGCAGTCACAGTGGTATTATGGATGGCACGGTGATGAAAGATGTCGGAATATGGGTGGCAGATTGGAGAGTCTGGAGACAGCTGACCTCAAACAAGAGCGAAGGGCCAAGCATCATAGTCAGGTGGGCTGAAGGACAGAGATCGACAGACAACCAAGGCCAGGGGCAAACTCCTGCCCCAGCTGCAGGGATGAGACATGACCATGATCTCCATTCTGATGGAGCTGGATCACGGACCAAAATCCAACCACAATGCAGACCTTCCTCTCTAATCCAACCTTGACTTAAACTTAATGCTGTTCCCAGGCTCAGTCAAAACTTAGCCCTGTACACAAGCCAAGGTTGCCTCTGCAGCTGTGGCCTAGCCTTCAGCCAGCACTGAGCTTAGCTCCCAGTATAACTCCAGCCTCATGCCTCCACCTTTCCTTCCCCATCGAAAGAGGTGTTACCTGTGGGCATCATAGCTGGGGCCACCATCGGTGCGAGCATCCTGCTCATCTTCTTCTTCATCGCCTTGGTATTCTTCCTCTACCGGCGCCGCAAAGGCAGTGAGTATGGGCCCTGTGCAGCCCACAGCCTTCCCCTGGCCCTTCCAGGGCCGTGACAGGCAGTGTTGGGATGGATGGGGGGTTGGCCGTTGAGCTCCAGCCCAGAGGGAGCCTGAAGCAGCCACTGCAGAGGTCAGCAGGAAGCACCTGGTCCAAGCTGCCTCTCCTATCCCAGGTCGCAAAGACGTTACCCTGAGGAAGCTGGATATCAAGGTGGAGACAGTGAACCGAGAGCCACTTACAATGCATTCTGACCGGGAGGATGACACTGCCAGCGTCTCCACAGCGACCCGGGTCATGAAGGCCATCTACTCGGTGAGGGTCCTGCTCCTCGCTGGCCTCCTGCCTTCTCCACCCTCTGAGGAACAGCTCCATCCCAGATCTCTAATAACCGTGGTCATTCTCTCCTTCCTCAATCGGCCTTCCCTGGTCCTGCCACACACACTCTCCCACACTCACACACATACTCTCTCTCTCATACACACCCCAGGCTAGTTTCCTCCAGCAGAGGATAGGCAGCTGGGGTTCTCCAAAGACTTCCTTTGCCCCACAGAGTGTGAAAGTTGGAAGCCCCCAGAGGCTTTCTGGTCCATCTGCCTCCATGCTGAGGTGAGGAAACAGCCCTGGAGTGGGGCAGTGACATATACAAGGTCCCATTACATGTTAGCAAACAAACTAGTGCTTGAACCGAGGTCTCTGGTCTCTTCCCACCACATCCTAGAGCCTCTGCCTAGAGAACCCAGAACTCAAGTCTGCCCTTGACCTCAGACCCCTCCTGTGAGCAGGTGGCCTCTGAGTGTGGGGAGGGGTTGGTGAGAGTCGAAAAGAGCAGGGCTTCTGTCTGCTGACACCCCACTCCTGCTGCTCTGCAGTCGTTTAAGGATGATGTGGATCTGAAGCAGGACCTGCGCTGCGACACTATTGACACCCGGGAGGAGTATGAGATGAAGGTGGGAAAGGGGGAAGGGGCCAGGGCACGAGGGCTGGTGGACCAGTGGGTTTCTGAGGGCCTGTAGCAGGGAGGTGAGGACAGACTCGGGGAGGAGTGGTTGGGAGGGATTTTGAAGGAGCAGAGGAGGTGGAATGCTAGATGGGGACATAGGGAGAGCCAGAGGAGGAAGCCCAGAAGGCCATGGTGAGACTTGATCCCCAACCAAGAGGGAACACTGCCTCCATCCTCTTCTCTCATTGCCCCCAGGACCCCACCAATGGCTACTACAACGTGCGTGCCCATGAAGACCGCCCATCTTCCAGGGCAGTGCTCTATGCTGACTACCGTGCCCCTGGCCCTGCCCGCTTCGACGGCCGCCCCTCATCCCGTCTCTCCCACTCCAGCGGCTATGCCCAGCTCAACACCTATAGCCGGGCCCCTGCCTCTGACTATGGCCCTGAGCCCACACCCCCTGGCCCTGCTGCCCCAGCTGGCACCGACACAACCAGTCAGCTGTCCTACGAGAACTATGAGAAATTCAACTCCCATCCCTTCCCTGGGGCAGCTGGGTACCCCACCTACCGACTGGGCTACCCCCAGGCCCCACCCTCTGGCCTGGAGCGGACCCCATATGAGGCGTATGACCCCATTGGCAAGTACGCCACAGCCACTCGATTCTCCTACACCTCCCAGCACTCGGACTACGGCCAGCGATTCCAGCAGCGCATGCAGACTCACGTGTAGGGGCCAGAGCCTGGCTGGGGCATCTCTGCGGGGCAGAGGAGAAGGCTTTCACAGCTGTTCCCTGATATTCAGGGGCATTGCTCATTGCTCCCTTCTCGGACCAGCCTTCTTCCTCCCACCGTGGCAGGTGGGGAGCAGGTCTCCCAGAAACACCCCGTCCCGAGGATGGTGCTCTTTGCATGCCCCAGCCTCCTGGGCCTGCCCTTCCCTCTTCTTCGGGAGGATGCGTCTCTTCTGACCTGCACTTTTGCCTGACCCTAGAATGGGGACAGGGAAAGTGAAGGTTGGGGAGAGCAGAGGGGGCACTTTTTAGCATTCCCTTTCTATCCCACCCCTCTGATCTCCCATAAGTGGAAATGGGGGTACCCAGGGTGGGCAGGCTTTGGCCTAGGGACATGAAGTATGGGAGTGGGTGGCTGTGGCACAGACAGGTGGAAAACAGCATAGCCTGGCCAGTCCCTGTGTTGTTTGCATTCGTGCCCTGGGTGCATCTCTCCTTCCTCAGGGTACTGCAAAAGGGAGCTTGGATTTATGTTCGCTCTTGTCCACAGAACAGCCCTGGCACTGCATTCAAATCCAGCCTTCATTCAGCTGGGATCAAAATGCCAGTCACCTTGGCCCACTGTGGACAGCTGTCTGTCAGCATGCAGAGGGATCCAGGAATCCCCGACAGCACTGCCCGCTTTCCTTCTCATCTATGCTGGGCCAGCCAGATAAGTCAGGGTCCTGGTGGAGAAAGAAAGGCCAGGACTATGTCCTGATTGACCCAGAGACCGCTGTGTGCTGCGCAGCAGTTTCCAGAACCAACACTAGAGGGAGCCACATAGGCCTCCTCTCCCCAGTCTGCCCCACTTCCTGGCTTTAACTCTTGAGCTGGTTTGGGGAGTGGTGGGGTAGGGGTGGGGGTGCTGTATAATTTTTCAAAGGAAACAAAAAACAATGAAAACCTCATTTGGGAAGAAAAGATGTAGGGATTCCCCCACCCAAATACAAGTCCCATTGGAAAGGAAAGGTGGTACCTATTCTTCTCCATGGGATTTCTAACACCCTCCATTATTCTTTCAGTCTCCAAGCACTTTGAATCCATTTTTAAACATTCAGGTTGCCAGACCTGTCACACAGTGGGCTCCGATAGGGTCAGGGAGGGGGCCTGGCTCTCCGGCTCTACTCTCCTACCCTAGGTCCCATCAGTTGGTTGGAGGCCACTTTCCAGGGGGTGTGGGAGACAGGTTTTGGTTTTTTAAGTGTCTTTTTTTTTTTCTTGGACCAATCAGATTCCTTCTTCCACTTTCAGTGCCTTGAGTGTCAAGCTTTGGATGACCGACCCTACGTGGGCGGTTGTGCAGGCAGCGGGTACTTGTGAGCCTCGGACACACTGTTAAGTGTTACAGTGTTAGGAGAGAGATGGGTGAGGGGACCTGGAGAGGTAAGGGGCCTGGAAATGGCCCTGACAGAGAACTTGTGCTGACCGGGAGAAGGTGGCGCGGAAGGGCACCACAGGCATTCCACGGGCCATTCCTCCTCCTCCATGTGCACGCACATCCAACACACACCTTCCATGTGACCGCTTCTCAGCCACCACCTTCTGACCAAAGAGAACAGGAGCTCCAAGGAGAACCTGTACCCCTGCCCCAGCCACGCCTCCCTAAGAAGCAGTGTCTGGAGTTGGCTGTTTCCCACCTCCCCAACTGCATGTGTGGCCCAGTGGTAGGCAGGGCCTCTGGTGCAGTTCCCAAAATGTTCCTCGCCCTTTCTCCGTGGTCACCATTCATAACTCATGTTCGCTTTAATGAGTTACATGCTTATCAGCCACAGGCCATTACCGCCCTTACAGATGGGCCTGGGGGCGACATTCCTGGCCAACCCCTTGCTAGGAAGGACCAGATGATACCCAGGAAGCAAGTAGCTCTGGTTTTAATCTCGCAGGAAGCCTCTGCATCCTCCTTCATTTCAGCAGGGAAAACTCCTGTGGAGTGGGCCCTACCTGGGGCATTTACAGGCTTCCAGCTGTATTCCATCCCTGGAAGCTGATACCTTTCTATAGAGTCCTTTTATGAGAGCTCAGTGGGAAAGTCTGTCAAGAAATTCAGGTTCTTGTACAGACAAATTCATGCAAATTTATATTATTTTCACAAAAACCAGAAGCCATGGGTAATCCAAAGACTTAAAGTCTAAAGATGGTGGCTTTTTAAACATGAACATTCCAAAAAAATCGTTTTTGTTTTGGGTTTGGCTAGATTCTCTTATTTGTCCCTTTTTGGCTTGAGTATCAGTTTCATTCTACTGAAATGATGGAGAGAGGGCCTAAGGTTACTAGGTAATTGAGCTAATGGTGCAGGGAAAATGGTTGAGAAAGGAAGCCTAGTTTTCAGAAGCCTGACACAGAGCTAGTTCACTGTTCTCTACTCCTTAACACGTTAACCAGAGCCTCTTGGGTGTCAAGCAGGCACCCAGGAAGGCACAGGGAAGCATCAGCAACCAAGGTCGTCTCTGCCCCCTGTAACTGACATGTTGGTGCCATAAGAATCTGAATTGGAACCTACCTGAAGGGCCCAGTGGAATAGCTTTTCTGGGGAGTGGAAGGCATCCTTGATCACAGAGCTTTGCTGTTGAATCCTGGAGTCCTGCAACATGGTGATGCCTCCGTAGTTGGTGATCCTGATCACCTTTGACGGCTTGTTTTCGTGGAAAGAGCAAGGGACTAGAGGTCAGGAGACCCAGGACCCAGTCCTGAAGCTGCCAAGGTTAGATCTTGGCCTAACTTTCTGTTCATTGCCCCCAATTTGTCTGGCCTGTAAAATGAAGGGGAGAGTTGCACAAACCTAAAACTATTCTGGTTTTGTTATACCCATTGTGCTGCCAGTAGGGGTGGGACTGCCCATTGCTGGCAAGGAACTGGAAACAGTAGCAAGCATGGTGAGTGCTGGGGAGCTGGTTGGGGGGTTCTCTCCTGTTCGAAGAAGAAGCTTTCACCATGGGCTTCATTATCTTGTCAGACGTGTTGTGAATTAGTTTCCACCAGGGACCCCTTTATCCCAAACAACAACACAAAATACACCCTAAGCCTCAGAGTAAAATTGATGTGGGGCTATCCTTTGACTATTGGGTCATCTGTGCTGCTCCCCACTCATTTCTGATTGGTTTGCAAACGTGTCTTTTGCCAGGGCAGGGCATAGTATGCACATAGGCATATTATGTGCCTAGGTTTCAGGCACTGCTTCTGTAAGGGAAAATGGGAGTAGCCTTCCTCCACCCTGATCCTTAGGAACAGTCCTCCGGCCCAGGGACAGCTTGCTCTTCTTACCAAACAGGTGAAGCCTGCAGTCCAAGGTGCCTGGAGCCAGAGGTCGGGGAGTATGCACAGCTGCCCCCACCTGAGAAGGAGCAGCTTGCAAGGGGAGCCAGTGGAGGGAAAGGGGTACAACAGTTTTGGAATACATTCTGGATCTTGAAAAGGATCTTGTGATTTTGGCTGAGCCATGGTCACTTCCCTCGTAAAGGGCCCGCCCTATATCCTAAATTCTAGATCCCTCAAAGTCCAGCCACAGAATTTGCATGAAGCAAAAAGCCTAGTCAGTGAGAAAGGCAAGGGTCCAAGATGGGAGCAGTGCTGTGCTCTCATCACTGTCTTGCTTGGAGTGAAAATGTTCATGTGAGCACCCTGTCTTCAGGCAGTATGCTCTCCCCTTATCCCAGCAGGGCTACTTTCCTCTTCACTCTGAGGGGAGCTTTAGCTGCTTTCAAACTGGAGCACGTTGCACTGGAGTTTCGTGCCCTCTCGTTAACCTGTCAGGAGCTACAGTCCCAGGCTCCATAAAACGGAATCGATGTCTCAGTATACATGACCCACGTTCATAGCAATGTTCGGCCATTTGGGTTTGAAGAAAGCCGCATTAAAGCCAAGACCCCGTTTGGAGCGAACTGCCTTGTTCTTTGCTGTGTGGAAGGTTCTGTCCCCACAGCTAAGCTCCAGTTCCTCCCCAAGCATCCTGGCCTCAGAAATCCTGGCTTCCCCAAGTTAGTGCTGTCTGACCTGAGCCAGGCCACCGCTTGGTGCCTCTATAGGCCACTGTGCATGTTGATAATCGCCCAAAAGGATTAGTGAAGCTCCTGACCCTGGCAAGGCCGTAATGAACACTGAAGTGCACAGGCCAAGGGATGTAATTGAAAGGCATTTATTTCTGTGAAGACGCTATAAAATTAGCATTTAAATATCCCATTCCCTTCTCTTGGCCTCCTCCTATCCCCCTATGGTATTTCTCCTCCTCTCCTCAAGGCCAGGCTTTTTGTGAAAGGCATTGGCTTACCTTTGTCAGCGTGGTCCCGATGCTCACTTCTGGGCTGCTGGAGAGGACTGAGAGATGTGTGATTTGGTAGGAAGGAGGTGTGTGGGGGGTTAGTGGGGAATCCCATTTCTTTGCATCACTGTGAGGGAGCTCCAGGCCCTGTCCCTGGAGAAATAATTGCTGCGCAGAAGTCACAGGCCATACTGGGCAGTTCTGGTACAAACCTGCCCTTAATAATAATAAAATAATAATAATAACTCCATTTGCATAGAACTGTCACTCGTTCCTGCCAGTCTGCTGTCCCTACCCTGGTTTTTTGCTGGCCCCAACCACCGGCCTTGTTGAGTACTGATGGGCCCTGAGCTCTTCTGTTTGCTTCTGGAGCTCTTCAGATGCTGCCCCCCTGAGAATACCCTAACTCTGGGGAGAGAGCAGCCAAAATCCCAATACAATGAAACTCCACACAATCTTGTTAGCAACAGTGACCCAGAAAATTTTGAGGTGTCCAATTTCACCAGAAGAGGCCCAGGGCTCCCTTTGGTCACATTTTCTACCCAGCCATTCTTGGGATTGCAACATCCATTTCTAGCTCCAGTTGAATTTTCTCCACCCAGACCCCAGAAATAAATGGATCCATGATGATAATTAAGAGAAGAGAAAAAAAAGATATTATTTTTGTTAGGACAAACCATCGTAGGTTTTTAGCAATGTGTATCTGTGTGTCCCTCACACCTTTTCCTATTCTACTTTTTTTCTTTTTTTTAAAATATTATGTACTATATTTTTAGTCTCAAACACACTATATATTATATATATTTAATTTTTTTATATATATAAATATAAATGTTTTAAAAAGTATCATGTTTTGTGTTGTTTAATGCATTAACGGCTAGTTACTTAAAAGCCTGCCTGACTTTGGGTGATAGTTCTGGTTTGGGGAACAAACAGGTTTGGACTGAAATTGCAGAAACAGTGTTTGTGCCACCTCCAGGCCATGGGGCAAAAATGTATTCTCTAGTTTGCCACTTGTGCAGAACCCTGAGGCCAATTATGGCAGTTCAGGGACAAACAGCTGGAGGCTCCTGCTATTGGAACACAGCATCCAAATGTTCTGTGCCAGATCACATTATGGGAATGGGAAAGGGGGAGACTTTTCAATCTGAGATCCAGATCCCAAAGGAATTGGGACAGGTGTGTAAGAATGGCTGGTTTTGTTTATTTAAAATGCTGTGGTTTGGGTAAAAAGCAAAGTTACGAGGTCTCCAACCTTTTGAACTTGTAGTGAAGCAGAATGAAAAAACAGATGGTGCAGGAGTGCACACACACACAGGCCATCCTGCTGAGAAATCCTAAATTCCCTGAATTGAGTTCCCATGGGTTTCACTTTGCTCATTTCTCAGGAGTGTTTGCAGATACCTGAAATTGTTTTCAGATAATGCTTTTTCGGATAATGTTTTGTTTTGTTTTGGACTTTTATTTTGTTTTGTTGTAGAGACTGTGTTGCCCAGGCTGGTCTCGAACTCCTGAGTTCAAGTAATCCACCCACCTCGGCCTCTGGAGTCGCTGGGATTACAGGTGTGATCCACTGCGCTTGGCCCATATAATGTTTTTTAAAGCTATAAATCCTTAGAGAAATAGGGTTTATTGTTTTCTTCAGTTAACAACCAAGCAAACTCAAGACAGTTTACAGTAGCCTTTTTTGTACATAAGGGACACCCAACATAGAGAGGAAGACAGGATGTAAGAGCTGAAAAAAAATACTTTCGAAATAATGCAACCCATTTCCAAGAGGGCTAGAAGTCACAGCACAGGAGCTGCAGCTGAGGGAGGGTGCAAGGTGCTGTGGGGCCTGGGGTTTGGAGGCATGTAGCCAGGACCAAGAACCTATAGGTAGCCCAAGGTGAATCCAACCTGGATGGGAATGAGAGGGCAAGGTACAGTTATATTTGGAGGCTGCATTGAGGTAAGTTGCACTGGCATAGGTAAAAATGGCATTGATAGAATACAAAAGCAAATAGGAAACAGCAGGGAAAAAAGAAAAAACCAGGACAGGAAGCAAAGTTGTGCAAATGTGGAGGCACAGGTGAATACTACCAGGCCAAGTGGTGCTGGGTGGGGTGCTTCCTATGTTATGTGTCCACCTGGGATACATTTATTCATCTCCACATCCCCAGACCCCAGCACAGGGCCAGCAGGTTCTTTGGGACAAGTCTTTGTAGGGCACTACATAAGGCTCCAAGGGCCTAAACCAAATCTCAGCCACAAGAAAGGCCACAGGACCTCGTCCCTGCATATTAGGCCTCTTCCTGTGATGGGAGCCCCAGCCCCTCTAAGTCACCTCCAGCCTGAGGATAAGTAATAATGACACAGCCCCTTTATCATCTGGCTTTGCAAAGTTGTAAAAGCCACCGCCTCATTGTGAGGCTTTGGTGTCACAACAGCAGCTATTGGCCTAGGCATAAACACACTCCTGTGTGAGTTCAGATTTCTCCATGAGATAACCCCACATCTTTCACTTACTTCACAACCCTCCCCTGCACTTACCCTACATTTCAACACAGTTAAATGGAATTATGCCTTGTTTGTGGTATGCCCCTGAACTTTCCTCCCTCTGTGCTTTTGTCCAAGCTCTTTTCCCTGCCTGGAGTTCCTTTGCTTTCCCATTTCTAAGTTTTATTTATCTTCAAGGCCCAGCCCAAAGGCCATCTCCTCCAGGAAGCCTTGCCTGACTCATTACTCACCTTCTCTTCCTCCCTGGAAGTCTCGTGGGTTAGCTGTTATCTCACTGATCTCATCTCATTTATAGCCCTTCTGCTTTGATAACAGGATGTTGTGTGTGACACATTAGCACTTTTCTCCTAAAAGAAGGTCACTGAAAGGCAGAGAGCATGTATCATTTATTTTAGTATCCATCACCCAACAGAGTGCATGTAGTTTCTCAGCATGTGCTGGAGGAATGCAGGCATGGAGGGAAGGAAAGCGGGAGGGGAAGCAAACCCATAAACACAATACATAAAAGGAATTTAACCTAGAGGAATTCATGCTTGATAAAGTAGTGTAGCATGGTGATTAAAAGCATGGACGTTCGAGTCAGTCTACCAAGCCGATAGACATGACCAGTACTTATTGATATTGAATTCTCTCTTTCTGAGTTCCCTGGCTGTTAGACAAGGCCAAGCTGACTATAAACAGAAGTGGCATGTCACTTCCAAACCAAGGCATTTAATTGCTTGTGTGAGATCCTCCAGCATTGTCTTCCTCTGCCCTAGCGACAGGAGCCCATTTATTCCAAATGGTACGGCTTTGTCATAGTGGAATCTGTCTGGCTGGATCCCTGAGCCCTTTAGCCAACCCATGGTGAATATGTAGTTTGAGGGAGAAATGAATTGTTGTTAAGATATTGAAATTTTATGGTTATTTGTTACTGCAACACAGTATATCCTATCCTGATTAGTACAGACAGTGCTAAAACCCTGCCTTCACCGTTTGCTCCTTGGGTAAGTTACTTTACCTCTCTGCATCTCTCTTTTCTCCTCTGTGAAGTGGACTAGTAATAGTTACTATCCCACGGAAAATGCTTAGTGGGAAAATTCCTAGCCAGTGAATACCCAGTAAAGGTGAGCTTTGTTAGCCTAGAGAAAGGGGAGTAGTGGGCATCCGTCACTTTCCCTCCTTTGCCTCTTCCTTAGAGACATCAGGAAAGATGTCTACATTTGCCCAAGGGGTATGGAAAGAACAAGGATTTTGGAATGAGAATATTTAGCTTAAAATCCCAGCAAAGCCTCCTGTAACTGCAGTGCATGGCAGGTCAGCACACCTTTCTGAGCTACCGTTTCTTTATATTTAAAATGGTGCAAAAACTCAATGAGATGAGATACACAAAAGCCTTTTGTAAATTGCCAAATGCTATTCAAATGTGAGTTGATTACTTTGGTCTATTAACTCTCTGAAGCATCTTACCCCCCAACCCCATGCGCCCCACTCTCTAGCATCCCACGCTACACACCTCGCTGCCACAAACACAACACTAATGCTGCTCTAGCAGTGACCTGATATTAGGAGAATGTGCCTATCCAGCTGGGCGGGATAGAGCCCATCTTGCCAGCCCCCAGGGTTCTAAAACCAAAAGACCAGCTCTTTGTAAAGCAGGAACCTGGGGGAGGAGAAAGATCACTTCATTGGCACTCACTTTCCCATTTCCTTTACTCATTGTAATTAGCTACACAGAGGCAACCTCCCGGGGAGAGCAGAGCCATCAGCTCCCCAGATTGAACCAGGGAGCTTTGTCTTTTTGTTCCTCTCCACATAATACTGCTCTCTTGGTGGTCGCTATGCAAACACATCCTGCATTCATTTGCAAACTGGGGAATATTTCATATTTTGAGGATCAGATTAATGTTCTACCTCCCCAAAAGAGACACTAGTTGGGACTTCTATTCGAACAGTATCATGTCAGCACTCCTAGCAAAGGGTCTGGCTCCCAGAATCAGGTGGTCACCTGAGGGATGACCAAAACCTTTTTTTTTCTCAGAGCCTCTATGATTCCCTCACTAAAACAGACCCCTAACAGTGGATAATCGGATCTCAAAAATTGAAGGCACCTCTGGGGTCATCTGGCCCTGTTATGGACCCAAAGCAGAAGCCCCAATTCAGCTTCAGAGACAAATGGGCTCTGCATCAAGACCAACAGGGCACCAGAAAGCAGGGTGACTCTTTATGGGGTCTGGACTTTGGGATCTGAATGTTTGATTCCCCCGAGCTTCTGCAGGCACCAACTCTGTGCCTTTGGGGAAACCATTTGCCTTCTCTGGGCCTCGGTTGTCTCATCCATAAAAATCTTTCATTCGCCGGGCGCAGTGGCTCGCGCCTGTAATCCCAGCACTTTGGGAGGCCAAGGTGGGCAGATCACAAGGTCAGGAGATCGAGACCACCCTGGCTAACTCGGTGAAACCCCGTCTCTACTAAAAATACAAAAAATTAGCCGGGCGTGGTGGCGGGCGCCTGTAGTCCCAGCTACTCAGGAGGCTGAGGCAGGAGAATGGTGTGAACCCGGGAAGCGGAGCTTGCAGTGAGCCGAGATCGCGCCACTGCACTCCAGCCTGGGCGACAGAGCGAGACTCCATCTCAAAAAAAAAAAAAAAAAGTCTTTCATTCATGCAAAAAGTATTTATTGAACATTTTCCATGTGTCTGAAACTACACCAAAACTTGGGGATACAGGAGGAAACAAAACAACGTCCCTGCTTTCATGGGACTGTGCACCTAAAACGAAGAAGCTGAGGCAAAATTAATACACATGGAAAGTTTATTTGGGTCAAGCTTGAGGATTGCAACCTGGGAGCATAGACTCAAGTTGCCCTGAATATACACTCCAATTAGCAGCAGTTACAGGTGGACTTTTAAAGGCAAAAAAAGCAGACTGGGAGTGGACTGCTACAAAGTTGTTTGTCAGGAATTCTTACTGGTTTACAGAAATAACATTGGTTAGTGATTGGCTATACATTGTTAAACTATAGGGAGTGGGTTATAGTGTTCTGTATGGCATTATTAGGTTAATTTATAGCTCCTTGTGGCAAAAGTAAGCAGTTTCAAGAGATGAGTACATAGCTCAAAGGGAAGAGTGAGGCATGATTGTGATCTCTTTTAATGTGTCTCTGGGTCTGATAATTAAAAGGACTTGCATTCCTCAAATGAAAGTTCTTTTCTTTTCTCAGAACTTACACTGTAATGATGGGAGATAGACAATGAGCAAACAAATGAATGTCAGAGAGGAGTCAGGAGAGACATAGGGCTGGGTAGAGTGGGACACTGGGAAGAGAGATGTGCTATTTTATGTTGGATGGTCAAAGAGTGTCCAGGATAAAAGAACAGTAGGCTGGGCTTATATCTGGGGAAAGAATATACTAGTCTGAGGGAACAGCACCTGCAAAGACCTTAGGCAGAAATTAGAGAGTCAATGGCCAGCAAGGAATGTGGCTGGGGGAACAGTACGAGCAGAGGGCGGTGAGAAATCCGGAGAGGGGTGAGATGCAACGGATCCTGTGAGAACTGCAGGCCATTGAAAGGGCTTTGAAAATTACTGTGAGATGAGAGGACGTAGTAAATCAAGCCATATGAACTGTTTTTGTAGGTCAAAAATGGGTGAACAGCAGCAATTTTATATGGTTCAACCTAATGCATGTAAACGTACAGTACTGTTGATTTATTATTACCACCTTTAAAAAACAAGCCTTTCTCTTATGTTGGCAGGATTAATTGAAAAGCATTTCTTCCTCCTATTGAGGCTGAGCAGGCCTCTTTATTATTTTTACCCAGTGGCTGTAGCTCTGCCTTCAGGACAGTGCTGTCTGGGTAGTCTGCCCCCTTCCCCTCCCTCTCCATGCAGTTCTTTTGATATTGAAATGTAGTTGTCATGATATCATGTCTCTTCTAAGAAGTTTCTTTTCTCAGTTAAATATTTCCGATTCTTCAAACCCGTTCTCTTAGGATATGTTGTTTTTCAGATTCTTCCCTTTGTGCTTACCCTTTCTTCTGGGTGAACTCTGAACACACATTAAGAAATTCAGCGTCTCCCACTTCAACCTACCAGTCTGAGGGACAGTTCCCCATCTCAGTCCATTAAGATCCTCTATGTTCCTTCACCTCCTAATCTTCAGTAAATACAGACACTGAATTCTGGCTTTTCCCCAGGAGGGAGTGGTGGCCCCTTTACCTCCCAAAGGTCCTGATACCCATCCCCTCCAATGAAGTAGGAATGGTGCCAGATTCTCAGGCAGAAATCCCGGGGAGACGAAATGAGAGGGGTTTCCAGGTCCAGCAGCTCAGCTATGGCCGTGCCAGGCACTGCAACCTAGATTCTCCAGGGGTATCCCAAGATACTTAATGTGCTCTATGTAGTGGGTCCACTGTTAATTTTTTAACAACATGGTCAGCATCACAATGACCCAGATCTTTTCTGCTCTCAGAATCTAGGTCTGTTTTCTCTTTGGTTTTTACATCAAAACATGAGTTCTAGTCTAAACTCCACTTATTAGCCATTTGACTTTGGACCAGTTACTGGAAATTTCTGGGTCTTAGCTTTCTTATCCATAAAATGAGAATAATGATACTACCTCACTAGCAGAAGGAGGAGCTAGCACAGTCAGGTACTGAGCGTGTAGCCCAAATCCTACCACTGCACAAGGCCTCTGTTGCTATCCCTAAGTCCAAGGGTCCATCAGCTCTCCCTCGACTCCTGCAGTGGCTAAGTGGTCTCTGCTTCCAGTCTTTGTGCCCCAGGGGTCTGTTCTCCACAGCAGAGCATTGGTAGCAGTCCCCTACCTATTGTTAGTTTCATTATCAATACTAAAATTCATTCGATTTTGTCTTGGTCTGTTTGAACTGCTATAACAAAATACCAGAAGCCAGGTGTCTTATAAACAATAGAAATTACTTCTCACAGTTCTGGAAGCTGCAAAGTCCAGTGTCTCGTGAGGGCCCATTTCCTTGTTCATAGATGGCACCTTCTTGCTGTGTTCCCACATGGTGGATGGGACATGGCAGCTCTACAGGGCCACTTTTTCTGTTGTTGTTTGAGATGGAGTCTCGCTCTGTCACCAGGCTGGAGTGCAGTGGCACAATCTCAGCTCGCTGCAGCCTCTGCCTCCTGGGTTCAAGCGATTCTCCTGCCTCAGCCTCCCAAATAGCTGAGATTACAGGTGTGCACCACCATTCCCAGCTAATTTTTGTATTTTTAGTAGAGACAGGGTTTTACCATGTTGGCCAGGATGGTCTCAATCTCTTGACCTTGTGATCCACCCACCTTGGCCTCCCAAAGTGCTGAGATTGCAGGTATGAGCCACCATGTATAGGGCCTCTTTTATAAGAGCACTAATCCTATTCATGAGGGCTCCAACCTCATGACCTATTCATCTCCCAAAAGGCCTCTCCTAATACCATCACCTTGGGGTTAGGATTTCAACATAGACACTTTGGGGGGACACAAGCATTCAAGCCATAGAAGACTTTAACAACAATAAAATGCAACCTTTTTGTATGACAACAACAGAGTAATCCTTTAAAAATGTAAATCACATCAAATCACTCCTCTGTTTCAGACTTTATGGTTTCCTATCCCACTTAGAATAAAATCCATACTTCTTTCATTTCCTACAAGCCCTACCTTAGCTGGCTCCTGCCCACCTTCTCTCCATTCTTACTTTGCCACCTGCCATTCCAGCTTCACTGACCTTGCTGTCTGTGACACTCTATCATGGGATAAAATGCCAAACCCTCTTACGGAGATGCTCAGGTTGGGGGCTTGCAATAGGGAAAGAGTTAATATTTAATAAATGAGCCAGGCACTTTCATATATGTGATTACATGCAATTTTCAGTATAATGGGCCTCTGAAGTTAGACCTTACAGGGAATTCCCCTGTCCTCCATCCCCAGTACCCAGTGAGCCAGCTAGAAGAAAAGCTCAGCAAATAAACCTAACAGGCTTCCAGCCTCAGGGTTCCCGAAGCTCCAACTTTCTCCTCCTAATAACCTAAAGGGTTATGAACAGTCTCTTCACTTATTAAAACAATGTTTTTTGTAGACTGTCCCTTAGGTCTTGGCTACATGCCAAAAAAAAAAAAAAAGCCTGAAATCCCAGATCCTCCTTTTAAAAGGACAGCGTACATAAAGGAAAACAGACCTCATTGCTCAAGAATCAGTCTGTTTCTGATGGGAGGACACAGACCCTCACCTCTGGGCACAGGTTCCTCTTGCATTTAAAATCTTCAGAGGGGTAAAAGATCTTAAAGGCAAGTGTAGAACCACTGGGATTTTGGTAGATTGAGGAGAGAAAACAAAAACTAGTATTCAAGTTTAGGCCAATGGGCTGGTTAAGCATGTCTAATTCAGATATGTGGGGTCCATCAATAACACTGAAGCACTCTCAGGGTAGGGAAACACCTGCATGTCTTTTTATCTGTAAAAAATTGGGGGCCTGAAATTTAAAGTAAAGGACTAGAATTGCATTTTTAAAAGGGAATTGGATCAATAATTTCTAATTTCTCTCTAAACACTAACATGTAGGATTCCATGATTCTGATCTCTTTTAGGGATGTCAAAATGGTGGCAACTAAGCCACTTGAATTTTCAGAAAAGTACAATTCCAAATGTTCTGCACCAATTTTCCCTTCAGAACTCAGTTTCTGTATCTACAGTGTTGATGGCAAATCAGTGGCAAGAGCAAGGATCTAGGTCTTTTGGCTCTAAGGCTTTCCCTCCACAGCTTGCTTTCTTCGTAACACGGATTAATCTGTTCTCACACTGCTATAAAGAAATGCCTGAGTCTGGGTCATTTATAAAGAAAAGAGATTTAATTGGGTCGTGGTTCTGCAGGCTAGCTTCTGCTCTGCTTCTGGGGAGGCCTCAGGAAACTTACAATCACAGCAGAAGGTGAAGGGGAAGCAGGCATGTCTTACATGGCTGGAGCAGGAGAAAGCAAGAGAGGGGAAAGTGCCACACACTTTTAAACAACCAGATCTCGTGAGAACTCACTATCATGAGAACAGCCCCCAGGGGGAAATCCACCCACACAATCCAATCACCTCCCACCAGGTCACACTTCCAACACTGGGGATTACAATTCAACCTCAGATTTGGGCAGCGACACAGATCCAAACTATATCATTTGGTACTGACTTTGTGCAATATCTCTGACTCTTTTTGAGCCTCCATAAATGTCATTTAAAAAGACAACAAGGCTCATTCTTGTTTTCTTTTTTTGAGACATGGTCTTGCTCTGTCATCCAGGCTGGAGTGCTGTGGCATGATCGTGGCTCACTGCAGCCTTGGCCCCTGGGCTCAGGTGATCCTCCCACTTTAGCCTCCTGAGTACATGGGACTACAGGTATGTTCCACCATGCCTGGCTTGGCTCATTCTTATTTAAACACTCAAATCAGGCATTATCTCCTCACAGAAGGTCTGCGCCCCACCATGCCAAATTAAGTGTTCCTCCTTTGTCATCTCCTGGTGCCCCCTCCCTATGGTCTCATGTGCCTCTGTTATTGTTTTTATACCCAGCACAGCTTACTAAGTTATAGACAATTTAAAGAGGAATTGTAGTGCCAGCTGTCATCTACATCATGAAGTCATGCCCGTTTTTTAAAAACAAATCTTGGCTTGGTGCAGTGGCTCACACCTGTAATCCCAACACTTTGGGAGGCCGAGGTGGGCAGATCACTTGAGGTCAGGTGTTTAAGACCAGCCTTGACAACATGGTGAAACCCTGTCTCTACTAAAAATACAAAAATCAGCCCAGCATAGTGGCGTGCCTGTAATGCCAGCTACTGGGGAGGCTGTGGCAGGAGAATTGCTTGAAACTGGGAGGCAAAGTTTGCAGTGAGCTGAAATGGTGTCACTGCACTCCAGCCTGGGTGACAGAGTGAGACTTCGTCTCCAAAAAAAAAAAATTTTTCCTGTCTAAAAGAAAGAAGAAAATGCTCTACAGCTAAGGTCCAATCTCTCTCCTTCCCTCCACATCTAAGCTTTTGGAAAGCCATTGTCTTTATTTGCTCATTTCATTCTCTCCCTTCTCAACACAGTACAATCTGTCTTCTGTTCATCTCAACCTTTCCACAGAGACATTGTTCCAGTGGTCAAATCCAGTGGTCACTTTTCAGTTATTTTCTTCTGTTATGGAATTTTTAAACATTTTTTTTTTTTTTGAGATGGAGTCTGGCTCTGTCACCCAGGCTGGAGTGCAGTGTTATAATCTCAGCTCACTGTAACCTTCATCTCCCAGGTTCCAGTGATTCTCCTGCCTCAGCCTCCTGAGTAGCTGGGATTACAGGTGCATACCACCACACCCAGCTAATTTTTGTATTTTTAGTAGAGACAGGGTTTCACCATGTTGGCCAGGCTGGTCTCAAACTCCTGACCTCGTGATCCACCTGCCTTGGCCTCCCAAAGTGCTGGGATTACAGGTGTGAGCCACTGTGCCCAGCTACACAAATTTTATATCACAACTTTCATACAGATATAAAATGAACACATGTCAAAAACTGCATTTGATCCATTAATTAATGAGGATTCCAGTAACATATTTCAACTAACTTCAAAGGAAAATTCAAAGTACCACACTTATATAGGTCAACCAGGAATTTAGAAATGAATTTACAAATAGTCATAAAACTGGTTTATCCACAGGGCACTAATCAATTGCATTCCACTAGACACAACTAATTTGCATTTATTTGGGCAAAAATCATCTGCATTATTATCAGTTTCTCCAATTTACATAGTTGTAAAATAGCTCATAGACAATGTAAGGCAGAGATAACCCTGATGGGTAAATTAGACCGGACACTCAGTAATCTTTTTTGGTCCATTTTAAAGTCTTTCCTGACAATTTTTCCTGACATTTCCTTGACCTATCTTCAGCATTTCACACTAATTACCATTCCTTGAAACTCCTCTTTTGCTCTGTGGTGTCACCTCAGATTCCCCCCTCACCTCTCTATCTATCCTTAGCAGAAGTGGACTCCTCTTCTTCTGTCTGTCTCTCTCTCTCTCTCTCTTTTTTTTTTTGAGATAGATTTTCACTCTTGTTTCCCAGGCTGGAGTGCAATGGCATGATCTCATCTCAGCTCACTGCAACCTCTGCTCCCAGGTTCAAGAGATTCTCCTGTCTCAGCCTCCTGAGTAGCTGGGATTACAGGCATGTGCCACCATGCCCAGCTAATTTTTGTATTTTTAGTAGAGATGGGGTTTCACCATGTTGGTCACACTGGTCTTGAACTCCTAACCTCAAGTGATCCAACTGCTTCGGCCTCCCAAAGTGCTGAGATTACAGGTGTGAGCCACCGTGCCCAGCCAGTCTTTCTCTTAAATATAAATATTTTCCAGTGTTTTATCCTGGGCTCTCTCTCCTTGTACTCACACTTTTGAGGGTAATCTCATCTATTTTTTGTCTTCAAACCACCAAAATCATGCTGAAAACTCTTAAACTTCTATCTCCAGCACAGCTTCCTTCTGAGCTCAGAACCACATTTAATTTTTTTATATCCCTGCAGTACCTCAAACAACATATCTTACCTACAAAACACACATTTTCTTCCTGGGGTGGTAAGACCTTTTACCCAGGTCCTTTTTTTTTTAGAGGCAGGGTCTTGTTCTGTCACCGAAGCTGGAGTGCAGTGGCCATTACAGCTCATGGCAGCCTCAAGTGAGCTCACGGCAGACTCAAGTGATCCTCTAACCTCAGCCTCCTGAGTAGCTGAGACTATAGGCATGAGCCACATGCTTGGCTAATTTTTTTTTTTTTTTTTTTTTTGTAGAGACAGGTCATGTTGCCCAGATTGGGTGTTAAACTCCTGGTCTCAAACGATTCTCCTACCTTAGCTTCCCAAAGTGTTGGGATTACAGGTGTGAGTTACCATGTCCACATGTCCTTAATCTAAACTCTTCACAGCCAGGCTTATTTCTTTCTCCTTCCTCACTCCTCATGTCCAATCAGTCACCTTCTGGTACATGCCTTCTGTCTTCTCACTCACCCTTCAGCCTGACTGCTTCTCTCCATTTCTACTATGCCTGCCTTGGTTCAGACTTTCTTCACTTCTCGTCTGGATTAATACCAGAACCTCCTATCTGATCTGTCTTCAGTCTGACCCCATGTAATCCATCCTTGACTCTGCTGCTTCTGAAATAATCCTTCTAAAATGCAAATCTGATATGATGTTCTCATCTCTGAAATCATTCCATGGCTCTCTGTCAAGGTCGGGATAAAATTAAGCCCACTGGCAAGTTGGTTGAAGGCCTCCTTAAACTGACCTCAGTACCCCTTTCTGTGGCCTCACCTCTTGTTGAATCCCTTCATAGGGTTTTAGGAGGTCACCTGAGTCTACTTAACAGTTCTCCATGATGTGGGCCATGCCATTTCTTGCCTTTCTCAGCTCCTTGGAATGGATCCTCGAAACACTTTTATCTACCCCCATTTATCTCTTCCTGACTCATGGTCATCCTACAGAACTATATCAGGCTTCACCTCCTCCCAGATTTCCTTCTCTCCTGCTCCTGTCTGGATTGTGGGCTTGTCCTAGGTGCTACCCCATCCTTGCACTCGAGTCACACACAAGTTTGTGGCTGTTGGCTTATCTCAGGAACAGCTGTGGTCCCTTGCTTTTCTCTTTCTATGCACTTAGCATGCTGGGTTGTCACTGTCTACTTGCCTGGCTTCCTTATGAGAGTAGGAGCTCCTTGAAGGCAGGCACTGGACTCAATATATACTCCTCTCTGCCCTCTTCAATGTTCTCCTTCTACACAGTTCCTGAGAATGTCTAAATCCCCTGAGGAGGCTTCATCCAAAGACCCTCAACCATATACAGCATCTTAGGGGAGAACAGGAATTGCAAGAAGGGTATAATAGTAGGTGGAGGAGACAAACCTGTGATAGGTTGGTGATTCGAGACTCTAGGTTCTTCTTTTAAAACTCATTCATTCATGCATTCGGTACTGGACACCGTGCTAAGTCTCTGAGGTATGGCGATAAGTAAATTATGGTTTCTGTCCTTTAGGAATGTGTAGTCCAATAGCAGAGACGTAACTGTATGCAAATAACTCTAAACGTGATGTCATTGCTAAATACTAGGAGTCTGAACAAAGTACTACCTTAGCAGGAAGAGGAAGCGATTACTTCTGACTGCCGAATTCAAAGTGAGACTGTAACCTCCGAGAAGGATGAGAAGGGCAGCCGGCTTTCTCTCATGAAGAAAGCCATCCCGGGCAAAGGCACCGAGCGCTTGGTGTGGTTCTCCTGGGATAAGCCTACAGGCACAAACTTGTGCAGGGATGGGGGCACCGGGAAGCAGCCCGGTGTTCCAAGCCTTTTGAGATTATCCGAACCTGCGCGCCTCCAGCTCCGCAGGGGGCTCGGCCGGCGCGGGCGGGGCGTGGGGGCGGGAGGCTCTGCCTGCCCGGTGGTGGCCGCGGCCTCCTCCGCGCTGCTCTCCACGCCTGGTTTATTATGCACGAGGCAGGCAATTTGCCTTCCTCCCGGGGGACCCATCTCGGAGACAAGAAGGTAGTTTGTTCTCTGTAATGGCTTCTGCTGGAGTGTGGCGGGGCCCAGGCGCGAGCGGGGGCGCGGCGGGGCGCGGGTAGCGAAGGATGCACCCGGCGCCCCCCCCGGCGGCAGCCCGGAGCCCGAGGTCGGTGCGGGAGGAGCGCAGACTCCGCGGGCCGAGCCCTCCCCTGCACTCCTCTGCCTTCCTCTGCCCTCCTCTGCCCTCCTCTGCTCCTCCGTAACTCCTGAGCCGTGGCCCGCCTTTCTGCCGCTTCCACGTCTCTACTCTTCCTTTCTGCCCCCACTGTTTGCATCTTAAGGGTTGTCCTTTGTTTCTGCCATTTCCCCTGTCTTTTAGCTTCATATTCGTTGGGTGCCCCCATCCCTTCCCCCGCATCACTTTCTCCTTAGTGCTGGGGACCTGGGGATGAGGAAGGAGGCAGGAGGGATACAGGGATGACTGAAATAGGCATCTCTTCCTTCACGGAACTCAGGCTGGCGGAAACTTAGCTGGCTCCCTGCCTGTCCTAGGCCATCTCTCCTTTTCCTTCTGGTCTCCTCATTGCCTTTTTCTCAGCCGACCCTGGCCTTTGTCCATTTGCCCACAGAAAGACACCCCCATCACCCCTCCCATCGTTTCCGGGTGATGAAGATTGTCTGAGACAGATTCCTAGAATGAACAACCTTCTCTCCTGAGGTCTCGCCCATTGCCTCCTTATTCACCAGAAATGTTTCCTTCCCTGAAGCTGAGAGAGAGAGCCAGAGAGACAGATCCGAAGACGGCCAAGCCAGGCCAGCATCTCCTGGGGAGATCTTTGGGGTGTGGGGTGACTGATTCATCCAGTTGACCAGTTGACTATCTTCCCAGCTGTAAGATTCCCAGAAAGGCTCAGAAAGAAGTTGAGGAGTGCCCACAAAAATTTTAAAAATTGGCCTGGCATGATGGCTCATGCTTGTAATCCCAGCACTTTGGGAGGCTGAGGCGGGTGGATCATGAGGTCAGGAGTTGGAGACCAGCCTGGCCAACACAGTGAAACCCTGTCTCTACTGAAAATACAAAAAGTAGCCAGGCATAGTGGCAGGCGCCTGTAGTCCCAGCTGCTTGGGAGGCTGAGACAGGAGAATCACTTGAACCTGGGAGGTTCACTGCAGAGGCTGCAGTGAGCCGAGACCGTGCCACTGCACTCCAGCCTGGGCAACAGAGTGAGACTCTATCTCAAAAAAAGTAAATAAATATAAAATAAAAAATTGGAAAAGGGGGCCAGGGGCCGGCCGCAGTGGCTCACTCCTGTAATCCCAGCACATTTGGGAGGCCGAGGCTGTCAGATAACCTGAGGTGAGGAGTTTGAGACCAGCCTGGCCAACATGGAGAAACCCCATCTCCACTAAAAGTACAAAAATTAACCGGGCGTGGTGGTAGGTGCCTGTAATCTCAGCTGCTCCTGAGGCTGAGGTAGGAGAATCACTTGAACTCAGGAGGTGGAGGTTGCAGTGAGCTGAGACTGCTCTCCAGCCTGGGTGACAGAGCAAGACTCTATCTCAAAAAATGAACAAATAAATGAAAATTAAGAACTGAGGAGACTCAGCCTGTCTCCCAGGAGTCCCACGAAGAATTATTCCCCACTCTCACCCCCCACCCATACTCTCACCATCACACCAGGCCATGGATGAGTGTCTGTGCAGATGTCTGTATAAAGGTGTATGAGCACTGAACGGAGTGAGTGGCAGCATGCCATTTACATACAGATGACTGAGCTGTGGGCCCTTGGTTACTTACCTCATCTCTCAAGTCTCAGTTCTTTTCTATAAAATAAGGAGGTTGTATTCCATGGACTCAGAAGTCTACAGCTACGTTAATCTATGACTATTTTAGGGGTAGAGACCAAGGAGAATATCCCAACAAGAGAGTGTCCTCTGTGTCTGTGGATTTAGGAAGGTTCTCTGAGAAGAGAGTGGTTGAGTAGGCTGGGGTAGGAAAGGAAGAGGAGCAGGTAAGGCTTGGGGTAGGTGTGTATCTAACGGATCTGGGCAAGAGGGACTGGGCTGGAATGTCAGGGGAGCCACAAGAAGAATATGGGGACTGGGTTGGGAGTTGATGCCCAGAGCTTCAGGACACCCCAGAGGTGATATCCTCAATGCAGAAGAAGTTGAAAGGCTCTCAGGGAGCAAGGAGCTGGGAGGGTGTCAGACAGAACCAGAAGGACCTGTGCTGGTTGGAAGAAAGACATCTGAGGAGCAGTGATCAGGCCAAGCCTTGACCAGGGACCACTGGACCAGGAGCCTCCAGGACACATGGCTTTCAATGTAGGGAAGAGCTGTATTGTAGGGGACCTTGTCCTTCTGTGCTGAATCTCCTCCAAACCTGTTGACATCTGAGGACCCTGTTCCTTGAAGTTTCCTGGAATTTTCAGTAGTACAGGGGGTGTCCTCCAAAGAACTTGTGGGTTTACCCTCAAGATATCCATGTCCTTTACCCCTTTTTAGGAGTGCAGAAGTGGCTCCTCACTGAAAGACTGACGGTCCCCAGGTATGTATGTGTGGATGGGAGCACTTGTGTGCACAATGACATCTGTGTTAGGGAATGGGCATGTGTATGGACTCGGCTGTGCCTAGATGGGAATTTGTGGGTGGGGGTCTGTGCAGGAATGGGGTTGCTGCTGAGGCTGGGTGGGGCTTGGAAACACCTGTGAAAGCTCAGCCCCTAGCTCTGGGGAAAGAGGGAGGAGCCTGGAGAAGACACAGGACCACAGCAAGAGAAGTGTTTCAAAGAGAGCCGGCCTAGGCCAGGGAGGAGAATGAATGGGCCTGATGAGGAGCGAGAATCTTTCCTCAGTTACAGATCTTAACAAGAACAAAGGAGCAGGGAGGAGGCGCGGCAGAGAGGGAGAGAGGAGGGTGAGCAGAAGCAGCCAAATGGAGAAGGAGGACAGAGTGGAGAGGGAGAGCAGGAAGGACAGAGCCAGAGGAGACTGATTCAAGGAGAGGCCCAGTCAGTTCAGCTGTGGTTGTGAACCCAGTCTGTGCTGGAGTGGGTCCTGCAGCTCGGGAAGGAGGAACCCATCCCTGCTCTTAGGTCCAGGGGTCTTGTAGGGGACCGCATACAACCCCAGGTAATTTCACCGTGAGCTAAAGGTCGTTTGTGTGGGGTTGTGGGAGCAAAGATGGGTTGCTAATCTTGCCTGGGGTTTCAGAGAAAGCCGGAGGGGAGGATGAGCGAGAGACTGAGATACATTATATAGATATAGTGAGAGAGGGAGTCTGGCAGGGAGCAATCTATTTTGAGGGACTAGAAGAGGCCAAGCTCTGGGCTAAAGAAAATGGCCCAAGAGATAAGTATTGATCACAAAGCCTCCTCACTGAAGCTCTCCCTGACCCCCTCAGTGGACGACATCAATTACTCCTGCCTTGGTGGCTCCTCCCAGAAGACCCTTACATATTCAGCTTTTCTCTTTGATGATACAGACTAAATTATGTCATGCCTAGTGCCAGGCATTCCATTGGTGCTTAACAGATGCTCCATGAATAAATGAGTAAATGAAGTAGTGTGCCTTGCACCCAGGAAGAGCCCTCCCTCATCCATTTCATTGATGAGGAAGCTGAGGCTGTCCTTCAGCTTTGGGAGGATTTAAAACTAAAATCTTAGCATCCCTGGGCTCGAACAGTCTGTTTTTCTAAATTTAAAAAAAAAAAAAAAAAAAAAAGCTTAATATGCTTTTAGGCTTGATGACTTGATTTATTTCTATATTTCTATTAGCGTCTACGTTGGTCAACATAAATCAATTATAAATTAAAAATTACTGTGAAGGCCTGGCACCGTGGCTCATGCCTGTAATCCCAGCACTGTGGGAGGCTGAGGCAGGCAGATCACCTGAGGTCAGGAGTTGGAGACCAGCTTGGCCAACATGGTGAAACCTCATCTCTACTAAAAATACAAAAATTAGCCAGGCGTGGTGCCACGTGGCTGTAATCCTAACTACTCTGGAGGCTGAGGCAGGAGAATCACTTGAGCCCTGGAGGCAGAGGTTGCAGTGAGGCAAGATCCACCACTGCTCTCCAGCCTGGGTGACAGAGTGAGACTCTGTCTCAAAAAAAAAAAAAAAAAAAAAAAAAATTACAGAGAAAATAACTACCATTTGAATTTCTTTTTTAAAAGGTAGGTTTGGAGGCTATATATACCATCTTTCAGGTTTTCACCCAGGAACATTTTTTTAAAATCTTACTAGGCAACAATAACAAAAATGAGAAGGATCAGGGAGAAGAGAGTAGGAGTGGAAAGAGTCTGGGCAGGAATGTAGGGCATGAGAGAAACCTGGTGAGAAACTAGAATTCTGTCAGCTCCTAGATCAGGACCAGGAGCGGGGCTGGGCTCCTCCACGCTCTGCACTGCTTCTCCCCCAGGGGGAGCTGCAGAGAATCCTGTGCCGGGGCAGCACAGCCCTGAGTGATCTGGTTCTGGTTCTGGTTCTGGTTCTGGCTTCCCACAAAGCAAACAACTTTGAACCAGGCACCAGCGCCCCCTGCGTCTGTCATCCTTTAAGGGAGCCACTACTCAGTCCCGAGAAGTGTTTGTGCTTCAGTTAGAGCTCGCCCCAGTTCTTCCTGACTCCTTAGTCTGCCCCAGCTTGCTGCCAGCTTGGCCCGGCTCCTGCCCTCCCACAGTTCAGCACCCACTGCCTTCCACATCCCCCACCCCCATCCCCAACACACGCAGTCTGGAGGTTGCCATACTGGGAGAAGGGTAAGGCAGGGCACAATTTGTCTTCGTGTAATTATCTGTCAGGTACAGCTCGTGAAACCTCAGCCACTTCCCTGCAACCATGCAGGAAAATAAATTACACACGAGCACGCAGAGACACGGCGGCACCATCTTCCCCTGGGCCCCCAGCGAGCTTGCGGGAAGAAACTCAGCTCAGCCGAGCCCAGGGGTGCTGATACCCGCATTGGAGCCGGCCACCCATCTTCCCCTCTGCCAGGCCCTGCCACTGAAGCTTTCATCTTTTCAGCGTGTTCCTTGCTGTGGAGGAGGGGAAGTCCATTTGGTTTCTAAGAAGTCATGAATGCCCAGAGAGAAAGAAAACAAAGTCTTGGCTATTTCTGATTAGCGTTGTTGGAGGTGGGAGAGAGGCCTTAGGATTGCCTATAATTTCTAAAATGGACTGTAATGCAGCTACACATGCAATATACTCAGTGCCTGCTCTATGATAGTGATAGTGATGACAGTTTTTAGGAGCCAGCCTGTAGGTCCCAGGCACCACGCTGTGCTCTTTGCACATGCTTTCTTGTTGGGCCCACACAATAAAACCCCGTGGAATGGACGCGTTTATCATCATTGTGGTGATGAGGACTTAGAGGCTCAGAGACGTCGACTGACTTGCCCCCAGTCACACAGCTGGTTGTACCTAACTCCCAGATTTTTCACCATTAGCAGATGGGGCTCTACGTGGGGTGGCGGGTGGAGGTGGTGGTGAATGGGAGGCGGGACCCTTGACTGCAGAGTGGAAGGGGGTGGGCTGGGGTAGCTGTTGCTCACTTCCTGATGAGCTTCAGTTTCTTCCTCTTGAGATCTTTTTGGATCTTTGTGAGAATTAAACGAAATGCAACTCTTGGTACTTATTGGAGCTCAAGAAATTAGGTGGCTCATCCTTTGGCCCTCCATTGTCCCGCTGCACACAGAGGAGCTTGGTGCTGGGGGCTTGGCCGGCCCCTGAGGACTCAGAGGAGCATTCTGGGTCAGGGGATCCTGACTGTTTCTGTACCCAGGCCCCCTTTGGCAGTCTGGTGAAGCCTGTGGACTCCTTACAGTGTTCCCAAATGCAGAAGCTGAAATATATAGGATTACAAAGAAAGCCAATTTTACTGAAATACGTTATTGAAAGCATCAAAAAGCAAATTTGTGACATAGTAATCTACTGCCTTCTTTAACAATGCATTCAATAACCAGATCTAGTGGCAGATCTAATAACTACTATAATTTCCAAGTTGTGATGAGTATAAACAATATTTCAAGAGACTACAACAACTGATAGGATATGAAAACATTTTGATTTCTATTAGTGACAGAGACACAGGTATTGCTAATGCTATTGGGGCTTGTAATAAACACATAGTAAGTTCACTCAGAGGTTAGTGAAAATCTAGTCATCCTCCCATCCAAGTACTAAGAACCCTCAAAACATATCCATGGATCCCAGGTTTAGAGTAGAAGTAACTGGTTGAAATCCATGTTAATGTAAATTTTAAAAGTACAAGTTAGAGGTATTTTTTAAAGGAATAGATACTTGGGGAGATCAAGTAAAGCCTTTCTTCAGACAGAGAGGATTTGACAGTAAGTGTGCCTACCTTTTGCTTTGTTCTACTCCAAAGAGCTTTTTGGAATATATAGGGCATTTTTATGGACCTGGGACCATTTTTATGGCCCAGGGTGGTGACCTGTCCAAGAGCCCTAAGGGGTAAACACTGGAAGCAGGGCTCAAATCCTTCAGTGCCCCTGACTCTGATCCTCTGTGACCTCCGCCTCCCTGGGCAGGGTGTCTCGGGTCCCCCTCTTCCTCTGCCCACTCAGTTGCTCGCCCTGCTCCCCTACTCCTCCATGCTGTGCGATACCTCCTGTGTGGCTCGCTGTGGCACAGCTGTGAGGAAACCTTGCTTGGGATATTTGTCTGGGTGGCAGTGGGGAGCCGGCCTCAGAGGAGCTGTGGCAGCCCCTTCAAGCTGAAGAGAAAGGCAGGGTCACCATGCATTTGGGATGAAAAAAACAGTGGCATTTACTGGGGATGAGGGAGTGGCGGTCAGAGGCTCTCTTGGTTCTCCTCTGGCAGACTGGGTAAATTGGGTTGTACAAAGCCAGTGGTGACTAGAGCTGCCCACATCATCTCACTGGGAATTGAGGTGGTGTCTTCTGGGGTCGAACAGTAGAAAGAATGCAAACCTTAGACTCAGCAGACCTGGCTGCACCTCTGACTTGCTTTGAAACCTTTAGCAGGTTACTTTACTTCTCTGAGCCTGTTCTTGTAGAAAGAAGACTAGCTTCCTCTCAGTATTCTTAGAAGGAGTTGGGATAATGTAGGTGAAATCATTTTTAAACTCTGAAGTGTTAAATAGGCACTCATTATTATTAACAGGAAAGTACAGTTTTTCCCAAATCACATTTGTATGGCTGTCTTCTAGAACCATTTTACTCGGATTGAGCATTAATTGAATTAAGGAGACCAACTAAACTCCAAGGAACATGCTCTTGCTAAATCACTGCTCCTTTCTGAACCCAAGCCAGGCATATTGATTTTTCTGCATATATTAAAAAGGATCTACCTATGTATGAAAAGGATGTAACTATTTAGCTTTTCCTGCCTGGGACAGTTACAGTAAGAAATACTGAAGGGCACTTTAGACTTCACAAAGATTATTTCTGTCTCTTTCCTTAGCTCCTTACAATCCTATGAGATGTGTGTATTTTTTTTCCTCTCCATTTTACGCAGGAGGAAACTGAAGCTCACTTACACAGGGAAGTAGTGGCTGGGTCAGTCTAGGAGTCCATCTTCTGACTCCTTCCAGTATCTAATTAGAATTAAGACAGACTCATTCAGCTGGGGGGCATTGGCTCATGCCTGTAACCCCAGCACTTTGGGAGGCTGAGGTGGGTGGATCACTTGAGGTTAGGAGTTTGAGACCAGCCTGGCCAACATGGCGAAACCCTGTCTCTACCAAAAATGCCAAAAGTTAGCCTGGCATGGTAGCACATGCCTGCAATTCCAGCTACTCAGAAGGCTGAGGCAGGAGAATTGCTTGAACCTGGGAGGCAAAGGTTGCAGTGAGCCGAGATCACACCTTTGCACCTCTGCCTGGGCGACAGAACGAGACTCCATCTCAAAAAAAGAGACAGACTCATTCAGGAGATTTGGAGGGTGGAGGTAGCAATGATAAAAAGAAAAAAAAAAAGCCTGGGGAGGCATTACAATATGAAAATCATTCTTGCTTAAAGGAACACTGGTAACTGGGACTCTGCCTGGATGTGTCACCTATTCCCCTATTCTTGGTGTTTATCATCCGCATGGCCGGGTCAGCTGCCTCTATCTACTCATGGTTGGAAAATGTCACAGCTCCTAAAACAGCTGTTTAAGGGACACATTATCTGAACTGACTTTTTCTGTTCTGGAAGTGACCATTTTCAGAAGAACTTATTTTGCTTTTTGTCCTGAGCCCACTCTGCTGTTCTATTTGTGCGGAGTTTCTGCCCTCAGGTGGTGAGAGAGGTGAGCTACAGGTGCGCTAACAGGTTCTGGGAACTCAGCTGTTGCCGATAGGCACCTTACTGGGGTGTGTCTAGAAGGACTGTCACTCACCATGTGGTGCTCTTGACACAGGGGTCTTCCCCAAGTACAGATGGGACCTTGTGCACGCAGATCTCAGCTTCCAGCAGGAAAGCATCTTTGTCCCTTCACAAAGTTTTGTTTCCCAGACACTAGATCTTGACTCTGAATGCCAGAGAAAGCCAAGAACTGCTCTGAGCTGATGTTGGAGAAAGCAGTGTTTCAAAAACCTTGCCTAGGCATTTTATATGAGGTGTCTTTTTAAAGCCTCAACTATCCTGTGAAGTAAGTGTTGTGTCCATTTTACAGATAAAGAGATGGATAAGATAAGGAAATTTAAACTAAAGAGTTTAAATCAGTGGTTCTCAAACTTTTCAAGTCTGCCTTTACAATCTTAAAAATTATGGAGGATCCCAGGCCAGACATGGTGGCTTACGCCTGTAATCACAGCACTTTGGGAGGCTGGGCAGGTGGATCACGAGGTCAGGAGTTCGAGACCAGCCTGTCCAATATGGTGAACCCTCGTCTCTACTAAAAAATACAAAAATTAGCCAGGCGTGGTGGTGCATGCCTGTAGTCCCAGCTACTCAGGAGGCTGAGGCAGGAGAATCACTGAACCCAGGAGGCGGAGGTTGCAGTGAGGTGAGATCGTACCTGCACTCTAGCCTGGGCAACAGAGTGAGACTCTGTCTCAAAAAAAAAAAAAAAAAAAATTGTGGAGGACCCCAAGGAGCTTCTGTTTGTTAGAAATTAGCACTAAGCTTTTAAAAATACTTATTTCATGTAAAAATAACTATGATAAACTTATTATATATTAACAGAAATAACATTTGGAAAGAAGAATGACAGTGTTTTTACATGTTTGCAAATCTCTTTAAAATGCGTGATGTAGTCTTTCAAAAGCTCTTCTGTACACTCATGAAATTAGAGTGAAAAATATCAATATTTTTATTAAAACAGTTTCCAGTTCATGGATCCCTTGAAAGGGTCTTGGGGTATCCCTAGGGATCCCAGAACCGTACATTGAGAACCACTGGCTTAGGTAATTTGCTGTGGATGCACAGCTGGTATGTATTTGCTGTGGATGCACAGCTGGTATGAAGGGTGGAGCCAGTATTCCACTCCCAGTTTCTCTGAGCCACGCCTCCACACTCAGGCCTCCCCCACCTGCCCCCTCTGGGCACCTGAGGCCTCTGTAAAGTGAGAGTGAAATTCTGGGTGGGTCAAGGACCTTCTGGCTCTGACACTCCCTCAGTCTGTCTGGATGATGGCAGCTCTGGGCAGTGCTGATTCTAGGGCTGCTGCCCCTGCCCACTTAGGGAATCCACAGTTTTTGAGCTTCAGTGGTCTGGAACAGTTAGAGAGCATCTCACAATCGCATGAGAAGACAGCTCTGTGAGTCCCAAACTTTTCTAAGTTTCTCACCCCACCCCCAGTTTGTGGCATCACCTGTTTCAGCTACTGACCCAGCCAGCTGGCACTCCAAGTTAGAAAGATGGGAGCGAGCAAAGGTCCTTATTGCTATTGCCTGCTTTTTGACAAAGTTCTGAAGATGGACCCCTTTGAATTCAACTTTTACCTCTCCACACACACTCTTTAAAAACTATTGAACAGACTGGGCGCAGTGTCTCATGCTTGTAATTCCAGCACTTTAGGGGGCCAAGATGGACGGGTCGCCTGAGGTCAGGAGTTCAAGACCAGCCTGGCCAACATGGTGAAACCCCATCTCTACTAAAAATACAAAAATTAACCAGGTGTTTTGGTTCACGCCTGTAATCCCAGCTACTTGGGAGGCTGAGGCATGAGAATCACTTGAACCTGGGAGGCGGATATTGCAGTGAGCCCAGATGGCACCACTCTACTCCAGCCTGGGCAGCAGAGTGAGACTCTGTCTCAAAAAACAAAAACAAAACAAAACAAAAAACAAAAACAAAAAACTACTGAGCAGAGAAATGTTTACAAAAGGGCAATTCAGGTGGAAAATATACAACAGGCAAAGTCAGAGAAACAGGAAAAAACCAGGAAGTTTGGAACGTTTTATGATAAAACTATAGCATTTTAGCCTATCTTCTTACCAAAGGGTAAGAAATCGGGAGAAATTAGGGAACTTAGGAAAGTTTTTGATAAACTTTGGAAACCTTTATGATAAAACTATAGCATTGTAGCCTATCTTCTTAATTTTTCCCTATTCCTATTCATCAACCATGCCAGATTAACCTTGATTGTTTATTTCATGTGTCACTTTCCTTCCCTGGCTCCCTCTAACTTGAAATTGAACACCCTAGCCTGATATGCAAGGTCTCTACCATGGGTGGGTGCTATTTTCTCACCTGACTCCCCATTGTTCCCCTGCATGCATCATGCAGCTGGCTCACTGCCCCCTTGTCATGCCTCGTGAACTCCCTTCCACTCTTAAGTCTATCCTGGCTGTTTCCCTAACATTGCAGCTGCTTCAGGATGCTTTCCCTGATTGCTGTAGCCCACAAGGGCCCTTCAGGCTCTAGAATGCCAACACCCCATCCTTGACCTGTCTCAGAAACCGCCTGTGGCTGCTGTTAGCCCAAGGGAAGCCCTTAGCCACATCTGGAATGAAAGCTCCTCAAAGAAGGGATTAACATCCAGCCAGGCATGGTGGCTCACACCTGTAATCCTAGCACTTTGGGAGGCCGAGGCGGGTGGATCACCTGAGGTCAGGAGTTTGAGACCAGCCTGGCCAACATGGTGAAATCCCGTCTCTACTAAAAATACAAAAATTAGCCGGGCATGGTGGCAAGTGCCTATATTCCCAGCTACTTGGGAGGCTGAGGCGAGATAATCGCTTGAACCTGGAAGGTGGTGGTTGCAGTGAGCCGAGATCGTGCCACTGCACTCCAGCCTGGGCGACAGAATGAGACTCCGTCTAAAAAAAAAAAAAAAAAAAAGAAGGGATTAACATCTCATTGCTCTTCACCACCTTCTCTCTGCCGCCCATTGCTCACTGGCTGCTTTATGATGGTCAGTGCTTGTTGACTTGGTGCCTGAAGGTACAGGAGCTGGAGCTGCCAACAGACCTCTAGGAGGGTGTTGGAGAAAAGCCATAGGAGACAAGGGAGGCAGACACAAGACATCCCTGGCAGAGGATCTCCCTAAAGAGACTATTATAAACTCATGCCAGCAGCATTTTAGAGCAAAATGATTTCTGATAGAGAAAGAAGAGCTTCCTCAAAGCTGAGGATGTCTTATTCCATGATGAATGCAGGGAGCAGCATGGGAGAGGAAAATAATACAGGCTCTGCTATGGGCCTTTGAACAGATAACCAGCCTCCCTGATGCTCTGAGCCTCAATTTTCCTTGTATAGGAGGGATAATGCCCTTTTCACAGCATAGCTAGGTAGCAAAAAGATACCATAGGCTAAGAACAAGTGTATAATTGATGCTCAATATATAATACATGTTTTTAAAATTCTGAAATTTCCAGCCCGGGAGATCTTCTGGAAAAGTGATTCCCATTATGGTGGATGACTTGATTATAGTCCTTTATGGAGGTGGAGGGAGGGACTGACTGACTGGCTGAGTCCCTTTACCTTTGAGGTTGCTACAAGGATCAGGTTTGCTGATCTTTTGGTGCCATCTGATGGCCATAAGCTTAGAATGCAGTCTGGCTGGTTTGCCATTAAGTCCCAATAGTAGAAACAGAAGAATGTAGGGGGGTTTGAGGAGTTTAGGGAGTAACTAAATCCTGGAGGATGGAAGGAAATGGCTCTGAGCACCATGCGAAGAGGGGAACTTTGAGTCCCTGGGAAGAGTGAAACAATCTGGCCCAGGAGTTTTTTTGTTTTGTTTTTGAGATGGAGTCTCCTCTGTTGCCAGACTGGAGTGCAGTGGTGCGATTTCGGCTCACTGCAACCTCCACCTCCCGGGTTCAAGCGATTCTCCTGCCTCAGCCTCCCAAGTAGCTGGGATTACAGGCATGCGCCACCACACCCAGCTAATTTTTGTATTTTTCATAGAGACTGGGTTTCACCATGTTGGCCAGGATGGTCTCGATCTCCTGACCTCATGATCCACCCGCCTTGGCCTCCCAGACTGCTGGGATTACAGACATGAGCCACAGCACCTGGCCAGGAGTCTTTTAATACATGCACCTAACTGGTAAATGCAGAAATGCACCAACTGGAAGGAGCCTTAGAGATCTATCCCCATCCCCCCTCCACAGCTCAGTCACCAGTGATTACTGCCCACCAGGGTTCTGTGGGATACAGTCCCACTTATGTCTCCAACCTCATAATGCTTTATTTTTGTGTTCAATTTCTGTGTTCCAGAACTGCTGACCATCTTTCTATCTCATTGACTGCTCTCTTCACAGGCCTTGGCCGGTGCTGTCTCTCTCTCCGGGGGTCTGGCCCTTCTGCTTTTGCCTCTCATCTGTTTCTCATCCACTCACCCTTCAGTTCTCAGCCCAAGCATTACTTCCTCAGGTAAATCTTCTCTGTCTAGGTGAGATTCCTTTCATATATACTCTCATAAAGCCAGATTCCTTTTTCAGAGCACTTTTCTCCATTTATAATTTAAAAATCATATATGCAATTATTTCATTAACATCTGTCTCTCTCACTGTGCTGTATGGGCTCTAGGAGAGAGAAGATGGGGCACCTTTCTGCTACTCTTGTATCCCCAGCACCCAGGACAGGGTCTGGTGCACAGTAAGAGCTCAGTAAATATCTGCTGGGTGAATAGAGGCATCTGCATGATAGGAAAGAAAGATTTGAAGAGTGTTAGGAGTGCTGAAGATCTTTCTACCAATTCCAAGACATGCATAGCCCTTTGGTGAAACTCCTGCCCAACAAGAAGAGGCATGGAATCCATGCCCACTCACGTCAAGACACCACTCCGCATCCCACCCCTAGCACACACTATTTTCCAAGCACACCATGCTCCATTGAGAAGGAGTAAGATAGCGAGCTTGGGAGGAATGCTAGTGGCCTTTAATAAAGAGCGCCTCAGCTGTCAGAGGCAACCGGGCTATGTCTTTCTCAGCCATGAGGCTTTTCAGTTTCATCTACCAGCTACTTGGTGGTTTGTTTCTGCCAAAGCTGGTCAACCACAGAAACAACACCCACCACCACCATTGTCAACAGGCACTCCAGGAGGCAGGTAAGAGCCCTCACTGGGTTGGACTCCCCTTGCGTCTGGTAGCAACCCTAGCCTCTCTACAGCACCAAAGGACCAAGCTTCTAAATTTCTGTGGGCTAAAGTGGAGGTGAAAGAGTGACCCATGCTTTGAGATGCAGAGTGCATGGCCCTCACATCCAGAGTGACTTATTCTTCCAGTGGCCAAACAGAGTTCCATGATTGTAAGCGGTGGGGAAAGGTTTAGAGGGAAGGGGCCCTGGTTTAAGACTTCCAGAGTCAAATGCGTGTGCGGGTTGAGGCAAGGGGACACCTGATATGATGTTTCTAAAAGGAAGGGTTAACAATAGAGCTGGTCAAAGAGGTTCTTCTCCTAGAAAAATATTCATTCATTTCAGGTCAAATCCTCCCTAGAGTAACCCAACCCGAATTGGATAGTAGTTTGGTTTTTCAAAAAACTGCCTCTTTAATTTGGATTTCATTTGAAAAGGGAGTTAACTTGCTCCAAATTCTGAAAGGACAAAAAACGAAAAAGAAAAATGATCATTTTAGGATATGATATTTTAAAATTTTGTCAACCCACTAAGTTGGAGGGTGAGAGAAAAGAGGGGAGAAAAGTATATGGTACTTCAAGTCATTTCTTAAGAAAAAAATACTTTTTACTCCCAGCATTAAGTGAAGAGGAGGAAGGAGTGTGCCTACAATTCAGCATAGAGTGAGCCATTTCATTTCAAGGATCTTCTGGAAATGAGCTTCCAGAATAGCTTCATCATATAACTTGAGATGCTGAGATGCTGTGAGCTCCCAATAATTTCAATATCCCACGGTCAGCCCATGCCCAATTTATAGAGGAAAATTTAGGCTTTGTAATCAATTTTTACTTTTCTATGTACTTGTTTCTTTCCTCTGTTAGTGCAGAAATCAAGAGCCATTTACTATTTCAGTCTTGAAGATCCACACACACACACACACACACACACACACACACAAAAGACATTCAAACTCAGAAGCTGGGACAAGCCAAAGAAGCGCAGAAGGAGTGCATTATAAGAGGGGTGGTGGCAGAGGAAGGAAATGAGGCCTGGAGGGACATCTGGCAATGGAGGGATAGGGTGGCTAAAGCAGCTCTGGCTCCCCAGGCTCTGGGTTCTGAGACAACTCCAGTGGCCCTGCCTCTTGTACAGCCAGGTCTTCACCTCAGTGGGATCCCCACCAAGAGATCCAGATCTTTATGGCAGCCGTGTTGCCTCCTTTCTTGGGTGTGTCTCTCTGTTCTTGTTGCTTTTGTCTTTGGTTACTTTCCAGACCAAGATGAGTAGAGTGACCAGAGTCATCAGGGGTGTAAAGAAGAAGGGAACGTTTACCAGGTAAGCAGGATTAGATACGGCAGTGGTGAGGGTACCCTTGTCCCATAAGAAAGCTGGAAGTTGTGGGGAGGACATAAGCTTCCAGAAAGAGCCGAGATAGATACATGGTGCAAGCCGACTGCCCACACCACCAAGAAAACACCAAGAGAATTGGGCTTGCTCTTGTTATATCCCAGGAGTGGATGTGGTACAGCGACCAAACATCTACTGATTCCGTTCCTCACAGGGGGCTATTCTCCTTCGGATGTAATGGAGAAGGCATAGACGTTTGCTCAGCGAGGCCAAACAACTGCTTCCAATACAAACACAGATGATAGTTCTGTTAGCAAAACTTCCGGGTGGTCGGTGGGGCTTCTGGGGCTTGGTGATGTCACTGGAGGGTGAAGGTGAGACTAGGGTCTGAACCAAAGGTTCTAGTCCGGAAACCTGTGCTCTCTGAGCACGGTCTCCCCTCAGGTATTGCCTCCAGATTGAAAAGGCGGTTCCCCAGTTGCCTGTGATGATGCCCCTTCAGTTCTCTTTTATTCTTTTTTTTTGGTCCTCTTTTTGAAAACCTTTTTGATTTTAAAATAATTCTAGACATACAGGAAGTTGCAAAGATCCTAAGAAGATGTCCTGTGTACTCTTCACCTAATGTTGCCCTGTAGTACACAATCAAAACCAGTGAATTGACATTGGTACAATGTGTAGTCTATGCCGTTTTATCATACCTGTAGATTCTTGCAGCCACCGCTGCAATCAAGATAACAGAACTATTTTATCACCACAAAGATCTGGCTGGTTGCGGTGGCTCATGCCTGTAATGCCAGCACTTTGGCGGCGGAGGTGGGCAGATCACCTGAGGTCAGAAGTTTGAGACCCTTGGCCGGGCGCGGTGGCTCAAGCCTGTAATCCCAGCACTTTGGGAGGCCGAGACGGGCGGATCACGAGGTCAGGAGATCAAGACCATCCTGGCTAACACGGTGAAACCCCCTCTCTACTAAAAAAATACAAAAAACTAGCCGGGCGAGGTGGCAGGCGCCTGTAGTCCCAGCTACTCGGGAGGCTGAGGCAGGAGAATGGCGTAAACCCGGGAGGCGGAGCTTGCAGTGAGCGGAGATCCGGCCACTGCACTCCAGCCTGGGCGACATAGCGAGACTCCGCCTCACCGCAAAAAAAAAGAAAAAAAAAAAGAAGTTTGAGACCCGTCTGGCCAACATGGTGAAACCCCATCTCTACTAAAAATACAAAAAAATTAGCCAGACATGGTGGTGGGCGCCTGTAATCCCAGCTACTTGGGAGGCTATGGCAGGGGAATTGCTTAAACCAGGGAGGTGGAGGTTGCAGTGAACCAAGATGGGGCCACTGCACTCCTGGGCAACAGAGTGAGACTCCGTTTCAAAAAAAAAAAAAAAAAAAAGATCTGCTGATGTCCATATTCTATCACTTCAATACAAAAGTAGAAACCTTACCTTCTTGTAAGTCCCTTGTTTTTCCACTTATGATATAATTGTATTAAATATTTCATCTATATACATTGAGATCTGCATTCAGGCTATGTTATACTTTTTGCTTCAGCCATCAAACAATTTAGAAAACTCAAGAAGATAAGGAAAGTCTGTGTATTTACACAATTTAAAGTTATTCAGCTCGGGTCATTTCATTTTCTCTTTTTTCTTTGATGAAGTCTGGCTCTTCTCCCCCAGGCTGGAGTGCGGTGGCCTAATCTCGGCTTACTGCAACCTCCACCTCCTGGGTTCAAGGGACTCTCCTGCCTCAGCCTCCGGAGTGGCTGGAATTACAGGCGCACGCCAACATGCCCGACTAATTTTTGTATTTTTAGTAGAGATGGGGTTTCATCATATTGGCCAAGCTGGTCTCCAACTCCTGACCTCAAGTGATCCGCCCACCTAGGCCTCCCAAAGTGCTGTGATTACAGGCGTGAGCCACCCTGCCCAGCTAGGGTCATTTCTACAGTTCTATTTTCAAGTTCATGGATTCTTTTCTCTGTCCCCTTTGTTCTGCGATTGAACTCATCCAATTAGGTTTTTTTATTTTGGTGGTTATATTTTTCAGTTCTAAAATTTCCATTTAGCTTCTAGTCAATAAGATTTTATATTTTTGTACCAAGTGTATTCATATCTTTGTCAGATAATTCCAATATCTGTATCATCTCGGTGTTGCCATCTGCTGATTTTTTTTTTTTTTCGTTCAAGTTGAAATTTTCCTGGTTCTTGGTATGATGTGTGATTTTTTAATTGCACACTGGACATTTTGGGTGTTATGAGACTCTGGATCTTACTTGAATCTGTTTTAGCAGGCTTCCTCTGACTCCATGCCTGTTAGGGGAGGGAGTTTCATTTTGCTAATGCCAAGCAAGGGTGAAGGTCCAAGTTCTCCATTTAGCCTCCTTTGACTACCCAGAGTGGGGAAAAAGGTGCTTTACTGGTGGATATGGGATTCCAGACTTCCCAGGTGGCCTCCTCTGACTTCGCCCTGGCAGGGTTGGAAGGGTGCCTTGTTACTGCTGCTCATTACCTCTTGATAGGGACGAAAGTCCCAGCTCCCCACTCCATATTGTCTGATAACACCCTGGTGAGGGATGGAGTCTGGGGAGGGTACCTCCTTACAGCTAATTAAAGGTGGAAGTTTAGGCTCCCCACTTGGCCTTTGCTAATAGGGGCAGTGGTGGGGCTGTGATTTTTTCCCATGGTGTTTGGCTAGAGTAGGGCAGCTATTCTCTAAAAGTTTCTGCCTTCCTGAATTGCCTTCCTAGTGCTTTGGCTAAAGAGAACAAGCAGGCTTTTCTTGGGACCTTATTTTGTGCATGCTCTTTGGCATTTCTGGGCTGCTTCTCTAGCACCTAGTTCAGGATATGCAAGGTAAACAGAAAATCCTCAAACTCACTACCATTCAATTCTTGGGTTCCAAAATCAAGGTTCCAAGGTTGCTAGTCAGTCTGCTGCTTTTTCCGCACCTTTCCGTCTTTTTATGTTAGTTTTATGTATAATGTCCAGGGGTTTTAGCTGTGTTTAGTTTAGCAGGAGGAATGGGAAGAAGTGAATCTACTCCAAGTACATCCACTCTTCTTTGTGTAGAACCCCTTCGTGCTATACCAAGGGTCAGGCAAATGATGGCAGTGCGGGAGTCACAGGACTTGAAGTCCAAGGACTCAGATCAGAGTCTCGGCACTAGTACTTTACATGCTAGTGACCTTGGTTAGGTCATTTAGTGTCTCTGAGCCTCCATTTACTCATCAGAAATGGAATTATGGTGATAATACTGAATTTATAGGTTTTTATGAGAATAAAATGAGGTGATAAATACATAATAACTTTCAAACCATAAAATTCCATACAAGTGTAAGTTATTTTAAATACGATCTAGGATGGAGGTGAAGAGAAGTGAAGAAGGGGTATCTGGGAAAAATAAGGTAGTTCAATTTTTCTCAAGTCAGTTCTCTCACTCTCTTATAACATGCAAAGATCTACAAGCAAATTGCCCCCCACCCCCAATTCCAAGATCTCTATATCAATTCCCTAGAGCATGGAAATGGCAAAATATGTGATTAAGTTAAGGATCTTGAGAGGAGGACTTTATCCTAGATGATCCAGGTAGGGCCTAAATACAATCACATGTATCCTTCTAAGAGAAAGGAGAAAGGAGTTTTGAGAGAGACAGAACACAAAGGAGAAGAAGACAGAGCAGACAGAGAGATGTGGCCACGAGCCAAGAATGACAACCGTCACCAAAAACTGGGAGGGGCAAGGAGTGGATTCTCCCCTATAGCCTCCCTCCAGAGGTATTTACATCTTGATTTCGGACTTTTTGCCTTCAGAGCTGTGGGAGAATGAATTTCTGTTGCCTTGAACCACCAAATTTGTGGCAATCTGTTATGGCAGCCCCAGGAAGTTAATACGGGAACCTTAGAGAGGTCATCTATTCCCACTCCTTCACCTAAGAGATGAGGAAACTGAAGCATAAAGAAGGGAAGTGACTAAAGTCACACAATTATTGGCACACTAACAGGATCTTGCTCTATTGCCCAGGCTGCAGTGCAGTGGCATGGCCTCAACCTTCTAGGTTCAGGTGATCCTCCCACCTCAGCTTCCCTCGTAGCTGGGACTGCAGGTGCATGCCACCATACCTACAGGTAGCACCACCACACCTGGCTTTTTTTTTTTTTTTTTTTTTTTTTTGCAGAGACGAAGTTTCACCATGTTGCCCAGGCTGGTCTCAAACTCCTGGGCTCAAGCTATCTGCCCACCTCAGCCTCCCAAAGTGTTGGTATTACAGGTGTGAGCCACTGTGCCCAGTCTGTGTCTTCTTTTTAAAACATCTTTATTGAGATATATAATTCACATACCACACAATTCATCCATTTAACGTGTACAATTCAATGTTTTTTGTTATATCCAGGGAGTTATTAAAACATCGCTATAATCTTATTTTGGAATATTTTCACCACCTACCCCAAGAAGCTCCATACTTGTTAGCAGTTTTGTCTGAGTCCTTTCTGGTTCCCTGTTTCAGGCATATTGATTTCTTCTCCCCAACCAGACTTGACTTTGCAGTGCCTTGTCTTTTGTATTCCTCTCTCATTCCCTAGTCAGCTGCTTCTCAGGAGGCCACGGTTTGACTGGTCACCCCAAACTACCTTTAGACGAGGAGTTCATCATTCTTTCCGGCTGGCACTGAGGATTCTTTGATGGGGCTCTGGCCCTGGTAGTTGGACTGCTGACCTGTGGGAAAACCCCACAACACATCATCCCCTGAACCAACCGTCAAAGGTATCAAGGTTGACTTGTTCTTCATTTATGTCTAAAGAGATAGAGTCTGGAAACTGAGTCACACTGAAGGGCCAGACAGACAGCTTTGGTTCCCTCTAGTGTCTTCAGAGCAAGCACCACTGGCTCACCCACAACTCCACTGAGGAAAAGCTGACCACTGGTGAGGGCTGGCTGGCACCTCTGGATGACCTAGAGGGCTGTATCTGGAAGCCTAAGTAGAAAAAAAGAAATAGAACATGCCATTGGGGGAACACTTGCTCTACATTTCTGGTGTTTTCTTTCTTGGGGCAGAAACCCTATTAAACAAACAAACACTCCTGGCCTCTCTAGGCTCTGGCTGTCACTCTTGGCCCCAGGATGCAGAAAGCACCCCATGCACCTGCTGCTTTCTGTATATTTCCCAGGGGCATGTCCCCAGGAGTGAGAGGCCTGTGTTTTTCATTGATAATTATGTTGGGTGGTGAGTCAGTCCACCATGGTTTTTTTTTTAATCAGTTATAGGGGAGTTTTGCCCTCTGCCTCATTTCTTTGTCTCCACTGGTCCAAAACTTGGACGAGAAAAAGAGACACGTTATATATTAAGGTGGAAAAGGGAAACATTATGTACCAACCACTTAAACGTCAAATACCTGAGTCCTCCATGGACTATGAACCAGGCCCTGAGTTTTCTCACCTTGATGATGGCAACAGAGTTCCAAGAGCCTCCCAGCTTCCAGTGTCTCTCATCCCTTGAGAGCATTTAGTTTAAATTTCTAATGTGGAAGAGAGGAGATTAAAGTTTACCGAACCTCCACTAAGATGATTTTCTAGGTGCTTTGACATGGTGTTTTATTTAGAACAACAACTCTGAGAGATGGTAACAGCAATACTTTATTGCATTCTTTCTTTCTTTTCTTTTCTTTTCTTTTTTTTTTTTAAGACGGAGTTTCACTCTTGTTGCCCAGGCTGCAGTGCAATGACACGATCTCGGCTCACTGCAACCTCAGGCTCCCTGGTTCAAGCGATTCTCCTGCCTCAGCCTCCTGCATAGCTGTGATCACAGGTGCCCACCACCACTCCTGACCAGTTTTTGTATTTTTAGTAGAGAAGGGGTTTCACCATGTTGGTCAGGCTGGTCTTGAACTCCTAACCTTAGGTGATCCACCTGCCTCGGCCTGCCAAAGTGTTGGGATTACAGGCGTGAGACACCGGCATTATTTCTTTTCTTACGCTAGTTACTGGGCTGTTATACCTGCATCAGCTTGCTTTGTCCTCTCAGCTAACTGAGGCTCAATGAGACTGAATAATTTGCTCAAGGTTATGCAGAAATTAGTGCTAGAATCAAGCATTGAATTTAGGATTAAAAAAAAATTTTCCAGCACAGTGCTTTTTTTATTCTCATGCTTCTTCTGTTGTAGTACTGTTCATATATCTCTGAGAAATCTAGAGTCATTAGCTTTTTATCTAATTTTTATTAAAAATTTTTTAAAAATAAAAATAATGTATTTTTAAGGTGTACAACATAGTTCTTTAATATAGATACATAGTGAAATGAGTACCACCATCAAGCAAATTAACATGTCCACTTCCTCACACAGTTATCTTTTTTTTTTTTTGAGACAGAGTCTCGCTGTGTCACCCAGGCTGGAGTGCAGTGGTACAATCTCGGCTCACTGCAATCTCCGCCTCCCAGGTTCACGCCATTCTCCTGCCTCAGCCTCCTGAGTAGCTGGGACTACAGCACTCGCCACCGCGCTCAGCTAATTTTTTATATTTTTAGTAGAGACGGGGTTTCACCATGGTCTCGATCTCCTGACCTTGTGACCTGCCCGCCTCGGCCTCCCAGAGTGTTGGGATTACAGGCATGAGCCACTGTGCCCAGCCTTCCTTTTTTTTTTTAAGTGGTGAGAGCCCATGAAATCTACTCTCTCAGCAATTTCCCAGTTTATAGTACAGTATTATCAACTATCACCAATGTATCTTGTATGATTGGAAACTCATTCTTAGGGGTTTGTAGTACCCTCTACTAATTACCTGTTGAACTACTTCAGCCAGTGGTTTGTGTTTGTTTGGTTGCTTTTGTTTGTTTGTTTTTTCAGACAGATTCTTGCTCTGTTGCCTAGGCTGAAGTGCAGTGGTGTGATCTCGGCTCACTGCAACTCCTGACTCCTGGGTTCAAGCTATTCCCCTGCCTTAGCCTCCTGAGTATCTGGGACTATAGGCCTGCACCACCACACCCAGTTAATTTTTGTATTTTTAGCAGAGACAGGGTTTTACCATGTTGGCCAGGCTGGTCTCAAACTCCTGACTTGAAGTGATCCACCCGCCTTGGCCTCCCAAAGTGATGGGATTACAGGCATGAGCCACTGTGCTGGGCCACAGCCAGTGTCTTCACTTGACTCCCACATACCTCTTTGCCCTGCCTTCTTTCCTTTTTCTATCTCTGAAGAATTCCTCCCACGTGGGACACATCCCCTTCCTGTTCTTAAAGACAAAACTTAGAGAACAAGAAGGGAGTTGTCCCAGGTGGGAGCAATGAAGAAGTCAATGAAGACTGAGAAACTGCTACTTTCTGATCACCCTAAGTCAATGTTCTCCCAGTCCTCCAGGCTGTTCATTTGTTCTTTCATTAATTCATTAATTTAATTTATTTATCCCAAACATTTATTGAGGTTTTTTTTTTTTTTTTTTTTTTTTTTTTTTTGTGCCAAGGAGAAAGAGCCAGGAGCTCTGAAAGAAGCAATGATAAATCAGAGGTGAAATTTTGGGGAGTTTAAATAATAGTATATGGCTGGGTTGTCAGGTTGAGGCAGGGATATCATAATCTTTCACTAGTGTAGGAGCACTTGAGGAATAAGGCAGCCCAACAAATATGTAGTGAATGCTACATTTTAAAAATTATTGCCAGCTGCGTGTACATTATCTCAGTGTCCAGAGTGTCCCTCCTTCCGGTTGTGGTCTGGGCCCCATCCCTTTGGCCTAAGGGATTCTTGCTTTCTCTCTTTCAGAGTCTCTCTCTCTCTGTTTTTCTCTCTTTCCTATGTTTGTAATGTCTTTCTTTCTGATGGCTGTTTCTCCTCAGCATGGAAATGTTAATATCCTTATTGTAATAATATTTTTGAGCACTTACTATATGCCAGGCAGAGATACCATATGTGGTTAGTCGAGTAATAACCCCCCAAGGATGTCCACATCCTAGTCCCCAGAACCTGTGAATATGCTACCTCATATAATAAAATGGACTCTGCTGATATGATTAAGGATCCTGAAACGAGGAGACTGTCCTGGATTATTTGGGTAGGCCCAGTGAAATCACAAGGTTCTTAAAGAAATCAGACATAAAGCAATGTGACAACAGAAGCAGAGAGAGGGAAGGGATAGGGAGAGAGAGAGACAGATAGGAAGAGAGAGATTGGAAGATGGTAAACTGCTGGCTTTGAACTGATGAAGGATGCAAGCCAAGGAAATATAAGAAGACTCTAGAAGCTAGAAAAAGAAAGGAAATAGATTCTCCCCTAGAGTCTCCCAAAGAAATGCAGCCCTGCCAACCCATTTTAGAACTCCTGATCTCCAGAACTGTAAGGCAGTAAATCTGTATTATTTTAAGTCAATACGTTTGTAGTAATTTGTTACAGCAGCAATAGGAAACTAATACACCATGCTAAGTCTCTCTTATTTAAAAAACCAAACCAGGCTAGGCGCGGTGGCTCACACCTGTAATCCCAGCACTTTGGGAGGCCAAGGCAGGTGGATCACCTGAGCTCAGGAGCTCGAGACCAGCCTCAACATGGAGAAACCCCATCTCTACTAAAAATACAAAATTAGGCGGGCATGGTGGTACATGCCTATAATCCCAGCTACTCAGAAGGCTGAGGCAGGAGAATTGCTTGAACCTGAACCTGGGAGGCGGAGGTTGTGGTGAGCCGAGATCGTGTCATTGCACTCCAGCCTGAGCAAGAAGAGCAAAAGTCTGTCTCAAAAACAACAACAACAACAACAACAGCAAAACACCAAACAAACAAACAACTGCCTTGCTCCTGTGTTCTATCTTACTTTCCATCAAAGCCAAGCTTCCTGAAAAGTGCTGCCTCCATCCCCTCCCTCCCACGTGCTCTGAAACCCATTTCAATTTTTCTTCCATCTTTGCCACTCAATTTTTCCCAGGGCCAACAATAAACAACTTCATCCCATATATAAGAGCACTTTCCAATTCTACCTTGACATAGCAGAATTGACCAATTCCTCATTCTCTAAACCTCTTTCTCCTCTTTGCTTCAGTGGTGGCATGCCCACACAATTTTTCTCCTACTTCAGCTCCTCCTCTGCCTCCTGCCTCCAGTTGTCCTTCTGTGTGTTTGGTGTTTCCCTAGTGTCCACCTACAGTCTTTATCTTTTGAGATCCTCTCTGGGTTATCTCGTCCATTCTCATGGTCTCAGTGACAGCCTATGTTCCAATGGCTCTCTAATATGTATCTCTACTCAGATTTCACTCCTAACTCCAGACTCATAAAGGGAACATCCCATTGTCTTGTCTAGTTGAATCTTCCCACAAGTATCTGTAACCCATCACACCCAAACCCACCCTAATTATCTTCTCATTCAAATCTGCTTCTCCTCCATACCCTACCTCTAAAACAAAGAATGTGGGATTCGTGACTGCTCTTTCTTCCTGACTCTCTGCATTGATTCAGTTTCAATTCCACTTCTGAAACACCTCCCCATATGCATCTCTTCCTCCTTATCCTCACTGCTTCTATGTTAGTTCAAGCTTTCACTTCCTAGTCCTCAGCAGTTCTTGCCTGGGTCACTACAATAGTTTACCCATGGTCTTCTTACTTCTAGTAGTCTTATTCCCTTATCATCTATACTATTCAGTGTTAACGGAGTAATACTCATAAATAAGTCAGGCCACTTCTCTTCTCAAAATCCATCACTTGGGTCCCTGTTACCTTTAAGATAAGTCCAAATGCCACCACAGGGCTTATAAACTCTACATTCATGATATGCTTTTCTGTCCACTTCCTAGCTTTTCCTGTCCTACTTTCTCAGGCATCTTATATTCCTTTACAAAAGACACCTTACATCAATAGCAAGTTCCAGGTAATGAACTGGTGAAGAGCAGTGGCTCTGGACTCAAACTTTCTGGTTTGAGTCTCAGCTTCATCACTTATTAAGAAAACTGTGACTTTGTTCAATATATTTAGTTAGCCCCTCCACGCCTCAGTTTCCTCATATCTGAAAGTGGGCGAAGGACCTATTTCAAAGAGTTATGGTTGAGCTCTTAATGCAGCATCCATCCTAGGATAAGTGCTCATCAAGGGCTTATATCTATGATCACCTGGCTTCTGTACCTGGTGTTCACTCTGTCTGCAATTCTGCATCACCTCCCTCCACTCTACTCTGCTCGGTCAACCCCAACTTTAAGACTAAGCCAGTGTTGTTTTCCTTGGGAAGCTTCCCCTGACCTCCACCACTTTCTGGCCATAAATGCATAACCCTATCATAGTGCTTAGTGCTGAAACTGTTTGCCTCTTCTCACTAGATCCTGAGCAACTTGACAGCAGGAATTATATCTTTAACTATCCACAGAAACTTGCATATAAATATTCTTCAATATATATTCATTGGGTGACCAGATGAGTGCAATATTCTGGATAAATTAATGTTTTATTTAATCTAGGAACATGATTTTTTTAGACAAAAATGCCACCCTTATTTTAAAGAACAAAATAGATTATCCAGGGCAGATAATATGGGGAGAATTTTATGTCTGGAGCTACTTCCTGGGAATGATATTCTGTGTCACCCCAGGGGTCTGAAGGCCAAGGGGCATTTTTTTCTGGGGCACAACTGTTGCTTTCTGTTCTATTGTGGAGGTGTGGAGAGGAAGAGAAAGAGAAGGAAGGACAGGCCCTAGCCCCTGAGAACTCTACCTTAGTGTCCAAGCATAGGAATATCTTTACTTTGGGGAAGCTTTCATCACTCACTGTGTCCCTAGTAGCATGAAGGGCCCCAGCTAGATGTACATTAAAGCCCTCTCAGCCCTTCAAGGTCAGTTAATATTAACAGTATTTTGCTGAACAAATAAATGGTGAAATGTTGCATCCAAAGGCTGTTGTGTAGTAGTAGAGGAAGCCATAATTTCCCTTTCATTATAGTCAATTGGTGGGAAGGGAGCTCCTACTGGCTGAATCAGGCTTTTTTTTTTTTTTTCTTTTTTTTTTTTTTAAGATGGAGTCTTGCTGTGTCACCAGGCTGGAGTGCAGTGGCATGATCTCCACTCATTGCAACCTCTGCCTCCTGGGTTCAAGCGATTCTCCTGCCTCAGCCTCCCGAGTAGCTGGGACTACAGGCGGGCACCACCACGCCCAGCTAATTTTTGTATTTTTAGTAGAGACAGGGTTTCACTATGTTAGCCAGGATGGTCTCAATCTCTTGACCTCGTGATCTGCTCGCCTTGGCCTCCCAAAGTGCTGGGATTACAGGTGTAAGCCACCATGCCCTCCCGAGTCAGGCTTTTAATTAACCAAGAAAAGCCTTGTGAGGAATGGAGCAAAAAGTTCAGGATAACATCCCATCCTTAGCTGTCTCATAGTTTTCTCTTTTGCAAGCCTTTACAGGATAGGGTTGACCAAATAAATCTGATTTATAGAAGTGCAGATTCAAATACAGCCCTTTAGATATTTCAAAGATTTTTCTGCAAACGTAATCTGATATGAGCAGCAGGAATAAAGGGCAGTGTCTCTCGAGGAGTGAGCTGCATGGATGGTGGTGTATCAATAGGAGTCCAGGCTTTTTCTAAACACATACAAGCTCCCTCTTCCTCAAAACCATAAAAAAAAAAAAAATATGTTCACCTGTTTAGTTAACTAGTATCGTGTGCCTTTTGTACACAAGGCACTTTGGGTGCAAACATGAACAAAATGGGCTCACACTGTCTCGGCCCTCGTGATGCTTTGTCTAGTTGGGGAAGACAGACTAATTTGAAACATAATTGGGAAGCACTGTGATGAGGGAGGCACAGGGAGCTTTGGAAGCAGAAGATTAGTCTCCTGCCTTAGGCCTGGCAGTGTCAGGACTCCTTCCTGATAGTGGTGCTGTCTACACTGAGACCTAAAGAATGAGGAGGAGCTACGCACAGAAAGATGGGGGAAAGAGAGAAGGGGTTGAGGTGGGTGACAGATGTGCTGGGCAAAGGAAACAGCATCTGTGTAGCAGAATGTTATGTATCTGGAACCCTGGAATTGTCAGTTATGACCTCAAACTAAGGACAAACAGGAGCATTCTCATAACTATGAAGCAGGACTAATCACCAATACTACCACGGGCAGGACAGCAGAGATCGTCACTATGCTAACTGCCAGGAATAGGAATCCACACACTTCTGCCCACTACATCCTGGCCTGAAGTGCTACCAGTGTCTGCTGGAGACATGCTCACATGCAACATGTAATGTGAAGTGGTTTTATTGTAATACAGGCAGGCAGCAAGGGACAAAAGAGGCCTAGGATCCATTGTGAGGCAGTCCTCAAGGCTCAAGACAGCTGCCTGGGAAGGATGGAGTCTTGAGTGTACATGCCCCCCCCCCCCCACTACAGCTGAGAGACCCTGAAAGGCAACTCCCCCTGAGTTACATATCTCAGGGGTAATGTGACTCACTGGGCAAAGCTGGGAAGGGCATCCTGCTTCCAGAGGAGAGAAGAATAAAGTCTGGGCTGTCCCGGGCAGCCTCTCTCTAGCTCCAGATGTTACATTTTCTAGGAGGGACAGAAACAAGGCTTGGGCTGTTTCAGGCAGTTACTGCCTATTTTGGGTTTGTTTGTCTGTTTGAGAAAGAGTCTTGCTCTGTTGCCTAGGCTGGAGTGCAATGGTATGATCTCAGCTCACTGCAACCTCCGCCTCCCGGATTCAAGCTATTCTCCTGCCTCAGCCTCCCGAGTAGCTGGGATTACAGGTGCCCGCCACCACACCTGGCTAATTTTTGTATTTTTAGTGGAGATGGGGTTTTACCACGTTGGCCAGGCTGGTCTTGAACTCCTGATATCAAGTGATCTGCCCACCTCTGCCTCCTAAAGTGCTAGGGTTACAGGCATGAACCACCGTGCCAGGGCTATTTTGGGTATTATGTTTTCAGCATATTCTACAGCTTTTTTTGAGAACTACAAGCAAGAAAGAGGGTGAGAATTAGGTCAGTGCAAGGTCCCCTGGAGGACTGTCCTGCAGTCACCCCCCACCAACCCAGATATCCCTCTTAGCAAAGCTAGTGCATTTCATATGTCCACAGGCTTCCCCAGATCTGGAGGTAGAGGTTTGCCTTGTCAAGTCAATGTGACACCTTCACTGACACAATCTTCGTGCAACATCACTGAGTGAGCCAGAGTACATTTCATTAGGCCCAGGAGTATTATAACCACAAGCAGGGTGGCTGTACCTGCCTGAGCAGTGACCTACCCAAGGTTCCAGTGATCCAGATAAGAATTCATTAAAGAGACCAAAGAAGGATTCTTCAGATGTCCCCACTGTCTGCAGCAAGGGGGGCTGCATTTGGATCTCCTCCACCTGTGTCTCCACAATGCCTGAGGTGTTTATCTAGATAGAGCAGGAAGTGTTGGCAACGACATTCCTCCCAACTGGTCTAAAAGGGAGCCTAGAAGAATTCTGTTGCCCAAACGGCTTTCTGTAAGAACTTGGAGGATATCTGCTGGGCTGCTACAGCAGGGGCAGTGGAAGAAACAGTATCTTTCATGGTCAGGGACAGATTCTTTTTTTTTTTTTCAGCTCTGACTCCTGTGTATGGTACCAAAGCTCTCATAAAGGACGTAATTCCAGAGTCAGCTCCTCCTCCTAGCAGGTCCCTAGGTAGACTGGTGTACAGGTTTAGGCTCCTGGCCCAACAGTGCACCTCACCCCAAGGAGTGCTGTTTAGCGGCACCTCCAGCAGGCCCAATGTATGGATCTCCTCATCCATCAGCTTTTTGGGCATGACATTGCCCCTCCCATACTTAGGTCACCTCCAACTGCCCTCAGAGAAAGATGTAGCCCTCGGATGCACGCAGCATCCATTCCCCCGTTTTATTGCTCAGTGACCTGTTCATAGTACGGAGGCATTGGCATTCACCAGCTAGGCCTCATTAATCACATAGTTGCATGAGCTCAGTTTCCTCCATTCGATGATGCTCATGAAGCTCCTATGCAGAGGACTAGCATTTGTTTAGTCCTTGTTTTTGTTGTCACTGCTGGGACATTTCTGATCCAAGTAGTCAAAGGACCATGTTGAATCAAAGCACCAGCCCACCAAGGTTTTGTTAGGTGTGGTTGTGACACTTTGAGTTAGTTAAGTTGTAACAGTCCCCCTCTAGCCCCCTTTCAAGTGGCAAGTGCCAGATCCTTACTCAGTAACCAGGGCCGGGATTCTGTTAACGTACATTGTGGCCTTAGGAATGCTGGTGTACTTTACCATTGGCAGGATGAGAGGGTCTCTGTGGTCTGTAACAGAACAAAGTCTGGGATGGAGGATCCAGTACTTAGTCAGGCAGCCTGCAGTGATCACAGCTTGGGAATGCCTAATGAAAGTGTTATGCTCCAGGCTTCTACTGCCTCATGGATAAAGTAGATTGACAGGTTTCTTCCCCTTCCCTTTCCCTTCCCCTGAGGTACAGGTAGTTCCTGCCTAACAGATAGGAGTTGGGCTGAGGTGGTGTAGTGACCCAGTCTGTCCCAGTCCCCAGGCTACCACCTCTGTAGGCACCCATTACCCTTGTTGCTTGACCCAGGGTTTGCAGCCTCAGTTGTCTAGCCCATGTAGGGAAATTACGTCAGGTACAAATTTGACATCTGATAACACTACCCACCTGACTGGAAAGATCTGACGTCCCCAGTGCCACTAGAGGAACCCTAACACCCTGGTACTCCTTGGTTCTCTCTCCCATCCCTGTGGTATCCCATAGAAGGGAGGCACCAGGGGAAGTATCACCTGCAGATTAGAGTTGGAGAGGCCCTGTTCAGGGTGCTATAATGGCCTGAATCTCGAACTTACCTCCGGAATATGCACTCTTAAGGGAAAACAGAAAAAGAATGGTTGGGAATACTGAGACTAGGATTTTCCAGGCATAGCCTAATCAAGTGCCTGCCTGGTTCACCTCCATCTCCACCAAGCTCAGTGTTTTCAAAACATGTGCTGCAGTGCCATGTTTCTTTTGCATTGGAGTACAGAATTCAGTGTCCATACTGCCTTAGTTAGATGCGGGTATACCATACCAGCAGGCTGTCTTAATGTCCTTTTTCTGTTGCTGTCTGAGCCAGCTAGCTATTCCATTGTTCAATAGCTCCGTTCACCTGCACATAACAGGGTGCATGGAAAGTCCATCATATTCCCTGAGAGTGTGCCCGTCATGTTCCCTGGGCAGTGAAGGATGTTCCTTGATCAGAGTAAAGTCCCACGAAGTGTCCGAAACTATGACATAACTTCCTCTCAAGCGGGTCTATGGTAGTCCAAGCATCCACATGAGTGACATATATGTCTCCCTTCCAGGCAGCAAGCTGCTGCCATAGTCCTATTCCCCATACAAGGAATCAATTAATAGTCCAGTCACTTAGTTGCCATTCCTCTGACTGAATGGCTAGGTTGTTGACAACAGCCCATAAATTTGTGAAAATATAGCAAGATATGATGGTAGAGGTGGCCTGGATGGCCATCATCATTTCCTGTAGTTTGGCCCATTGGGCAGAACTTTCATGTTCAGTCACAGTCAATGTATGACCATCCCTTGGCCAGATGGCGGTCACAACCTCATGGACCTGTCTGCTTGTTGTTTTGCAGCTCCATTAGTAAACCTGCCATGCCATCAGTAGGCAAGTCTCTGAGTCTTGTGCCATGGACTGCCTCAGAGGGAGCCAAGCTAGCCATTCTGGAGCATTCAGTATGGCTAGCTTGGCTCCTTCTGATGAGCTAGCCATTTGTTTATGGAGCATACTGGTTCCCTGGGCTCCTGGCTGGGCTCAATTTTGAATGTACCATTTCAGTTTGATAATTGATGTCTGTCAAGCCCATCCAATGTTATAGTTGGGGTTTGTGAGCGCTCAAGTGGGAATGGCTAGTTCAGGTTACAGTGTCATATGTTGCTTTTAGGCTGTAAGATGCTCAGTCCCCAAGATTGCCCAATAGCAAGCAAGGGATTGAATTCAGAAGAGACATATCTGGTGGCTGCCTCAGGCAACTTATGTGTTTGTTTGTTTGTTTGTTTATTTTGAGACAAAGTCTCACTCTGTCGCCCAGGCTGGAGTGCAGTGGTGCGATCTTGGCTCACCGCAACCTCTGCCTCCTGGGTTCAACCGATTCTCCTGCCTCAGCCTCCTAAGTAGCTGGGACTACAGGTGCCCACCACCACGCCTGGCTAATTTTTGTATTTTTAGTAGAGACAGGGTTTTACCATGTTGGCCAGGATGGTCTCGATCTCCTGACCTTGTGATCTGCCTGCCCCGGCCTCCCAAAGTGCTGGGATTACAGGCATGAGCCACCGTGTCCAGCCACAACTTAAGTGTTTAAAATGAGAAGCTGCTATAACCCAGTGGCAGTTTTCTGTTGGCACAGACTCCTGTCAGCAGGCATGGGGGTTGTGGACCTTTAACTCCATTAAGCTAGCAGGCTGTCAAGGTTTTAAAGTTAGTGAATGTGCCACAACTTGTTGAATGGCTTCCAAGGCCTGCCATTGCAAAGGGCTCTCTGTTCAAAGTGGGGACTTTGTTGGTCACTTTGACTAAAGGGGCCAGAAGGACACTCAGGTAAGGTACATACTGTTGTCAGTATCCAAAGAGGTTGAGTTGTTGAGCCTCCTTTTTATTAGTGGATACTATCAGGGTTAAACATTTTTGCTTGACTTTATCTGGGATACTTCTTTGGCTTCCATCCCAGATGGCCTTGGCATTCAGCCTGGGACAGTCCATTGTGAGTCTCCATGCCCCAAAGGCATTTTTGACTGGCCAAACTGGGCAGTTACACTGTGCAAGGGTAGCTTATAACATTTTTATCTGCAGCAAGTTTTGAATTAGCCAAGTAATGTCCTCTTCTCCGTTTAATATGTAACCCTGCTTTTATTTTAGTAACCCGATGGGTCCTGAGTAGCTTAGGTGGCAGGCAGGGGTGGCCTATACCCCACTGTTAATGGCTCGAATTCTTAGCTGTGAAAGGACATACCCCCTCAGGCAGTGGTGATATTTTGTTCCACAAGCAGCCAAAGTGTCAATGCCTACAATACACTTAGTGATGGGAACCATGATCACTGGCCCCTGAAATGGCCCAAAGGGCCCCACCCACAAGCAGATAAGCACCACAAGCAAATAGGCACCATGATCTTCCATATTCACTTCCAAACCTCCTGATGTCATCACTTTAATCTTTTTTCCCCCTAAAGGGATCCGGAAATATTGCAATGTGGGCCTCAGGGCACAAGAACCCCAGAAAAGTCCGAATCCTTTTCCTTCCCCTTTTTATCCTAACAGAGAATGGAGCCATTGGCACTCAGTGGGGACCCAGAGACCTTGGCCCCATTTCTAACTGCACCATTCAGCCTGAGACATTTGGGTCTGCAACGTCCTTTATCAAACAAACACACTGCCTCGGCTGCATAAGACTTCCCTGGCCTTCCTCCACATGCATCCTTTAGATAGGGGGTCTCCCCATCTTTGAAGGCCCACCCTATGTGTGTTGGTTCCCTCTCAGATGTTCCAGGGATGGTCTGAGGATCTCTTTCCCGTTCTCTCTCAAGTGCCTCAGGGTCCATCAGAATACTCAGTTCCTGAGCTTTCCGGCCTGGGAATGAGCGATTACGTAAGTGCCCAACACCCAGGGGATTGTACGCTGCTCTATCCTGTTTCTATATTCTGTACTCTCTCCTCGGTCTATGCAGCCAGCTCACTCCCATCTGCAGGGGAGGTGGGGAGATTATGTTTCACTTATCATCCTTCCCTCCCCATGACTCATCCAGCTGCATGTCCAGTCAGTTCCTGAATGCCCAGGCTGACATCTCTGCCCTGGGCCACGTACCAGGGGATATCACTGTCCCACTTTACCAGACCACACCCTGCTCACAGCACCAATTTTGTGAGGCAGGTTCACTAATAACCAATCCCAAGAGAAGACTCCCACTACAAGCAGGACAGCAGAGATTGACACTATGCCAATTGCCAGAAATAGGAGTCCACACACTTCCACCCACTACATCCTAGCCTGAAGGTCTACCAGTGTCGACTGGAGATACACTCACATGCAACAAATTTTGCGAGGTGGAATTATTACTTATAGGCAGGCAGGAAGGGACAAAAGAAGGCTAGGATCCATTGTGAGGCAGTCCTCAAGGCTCAAGGAAGCTTCCTGAACAGGATTGAGTGTTGCCTGTATATGCCCCATGTGCATCACAAATGAGAGGCCCCAAAAGGCAGCCCACTATGAGTTATACACCTCAGGAGTCACGTGACTCATTGGACAAAGCTGGGAAGGGCATCCTGCTTCCAGGGGAGAGAGGTACAAAGCCTGGACTGTCCCTGGCAGTTCCTCTCCAACTCCAGATGTTAAATTCCCTAGGAGGGACAGGAACAAGGAGGCCCAGTTTCAAGCGGTTCCTTCCTTTCTCAGGATGTTGTATTCCTAGCACATTTTACGGTTTTTCTTGAGAATTACAAGCAAGAAAGAGTGGAGAACTAGGTTCGTCCAAGGCCCTTTGGAATATATTGTCCTGCATTAACATCCTAGAGGTGCCATTAAAAGAGGAAAGTTAGTTCTGCTACCCCGAACCATACTACAGCACCCCATCCTTAACCTCTCCTAGATTTAAAACCATCCCCTAGAAGATAATATGGAGGTAAAAAGAGAAAGGGCACTGATGGAGTCATGTGTACCCAGCCACGGAAATGAGTGCTGTGACTTTTGTTCTCACCTCCTCCAAGTGAGGGGTCTCCAAGAGAATCACTCATAGAAATTGGCGGGCTGGCAAGAAAAAGAGACTGATATCTCAATCCCTGGTTGGATATCTGCTGATGAGCTTGCTGATCTGTACTCTGATCACTCGAGCAGGGAGAGAAGGATGACAGGGAAAGAGCTATCACTCTTACCACTTGGTTTAGCAGGGATGTGAGTCAAATGAATAGTGTGGAAATCGGTGTGAGTTTACTGTATGTTAAATGAACACTCAATAGGGTGTGGGTCATCTTGCCGGTTCTCCTTCCAAGAGAATTGGCTGCCAAGCCAGGAAACCTAGTTATACCACCAAGAGCCGGGCTGAGGGGTTGTGGGAAACAGTTATGAGGCAGGAGAATAGGGTCTGAAGGCAAGAAACCTAAGGCAGTTTCATGCTGACTTTCTAGAACTAAATTGAAACGAAAGCCTTAACTTTCCACGCCTAAGTAACAAAAGGACCAGAAGCTACTCCCTTTAAATAAATTCACACCGTTTCTGCACAGCAGATGGGAAACTGAAAGGAGTGGAACTTTGCAACTTCACTTCAGTCTCTGATTGGTTGCTTTCCGCAACCAATCAGACTGATTGTGGGCCACCACTTCATTTACATGGGGTGAACACCAAGTGGCCAATGGGAAACCTCTAGCAGGTATTTGGACCCAAGAAAATTCTGTATCAGGGCCCTTGAGCCTCTGCACGGCCTGCTCCCACACTGTGGAGTGTACTTGCACTTTCAATAAATCTCTGCTTTTGTTGCTTCCTTCTTTCCTTGCTTTGCTGTGCGTTTTGTCCAATCCTTTGTTGAAAACGCCAAGAAATCTGGACAACTTGCAGTCAAGACCCTCTACCAGTAACAGTTTTACGCTGCAGCAGATTTCCCATCAAGGAATTATGTACTGGGGAGAGCTCCCAGGGAACTAACCCATGTGCCTATTAAGAACTAGCATTTGGGTACCTTCCAAATGGAAGGTATTCATGACCAATCAGCCTTCAGCTGAGAGGCAGAGAGAACCAACAGACAATTGCAATTTAATGCCCAGTCAGGCAAAATGACTTTTGGCCCTCACTCCCCAGCCCGCCCTGATTTTTCCTCGGGGTTCCAACACAGTAAGTATTTTTGGGAAAGGCAGACTTCTATTAAAGGACAGAATACACCACTTCCCCAAACCAAGTTCCACTGCTGAAGTCTGGCTGGTGCTGAAGGGAAGGAAGGAAGTTTTGCGAATCTCATTGCAAAACTTGAAATGAGATTTAAGATTTTAAGTGGACTACATTAGACTGGACTTGTAATAATTAAGTAAACAAAAAAACTACAGAATCTGTCAGGGCTGGAAGAACTGAGTACGGTTGAAGGCACTGGTTAAAACCTCATTGAGAATATGTTCAGCAGAGTTTAGAATGTTCATTAAATTGTTCCTATATGCAAAAAGCCTTTGAAGTAAGAGGCAGCCTGATTTGTTAAACTGATAGTTTCTGAAGATGACTGGAACACAGAAGGAGAGAAGGAAGTCTGGAAGACTAGGAAGAAGTCAGGCAATGAGTGTCTTAGAGCCCTTTTAAGGTGTTTGGACTTTATTCTGAGGCCCAAGAGAAGCCATGAAATATTTTAATGATCAAATTTGCATCTTAGAATGATCCCACAGCAGGTAGGGTAGGGGCTAGAAACAGGGAAATCATTTAAGCAAGAGAAAATGGTATGGCAATGGGGATAGAGAAATGGCAGTGTGGATGGAGAAAAGTGGGAAGATATGTAGGTGGAGAATTGTCAGGAGTTGCTTACTGATGAGACGTGGGCTCGAGGGAAAGGCTAAGGAAGCTTCTCTTTCCCTACCTCTCCTTCCAGCTGACCCTAGAAATGTTGTCCGGTTTCCAGTCCCTGCTCACACTTCATTCAATGGTGGAGGAACATCCAGCTGCTGTCCCACGGGGGTCTGGAGGTCTATGGGCACCAACAGTACCATTTCTAGTCTTTCCAGCAGCGACAGGAGGCAGGCTGTGCCTCGAGTGTCATCTGGTTTGGAGGCCGAGGTCCCCACGTTTAAGTGACTTGCTTAGGACCTTGTTACAGAGTCCAAATTTCACCCTCAGCTTTAGGGCTCTTTTAATAACACTTCATTGCTGCATCCCGAAGTTAAGTAAAAGAAACAAAGATAAAAAGGAAAGCACTGTTCCAAATGCATAGCCTAGAGCAGAGCAAAATATATAACTAGAGACCCGCGCCCTGCTGTCGGGGCGTCTCGATGTGCGCATGCGTCCCAGGACGAGGCTGGCGGAAGAGGTCAGGCGGTTCGCCGCGTTCCAAGTTGGAGGCCAGCCCACGACAAGGAGCGGAGGTGCGCATGTGCTCCAAATCATTTCCCGGCAGAGGAAATTGGCTAGGACTATTAGCTAGTGGGAATCGGAAAAGGATGGGTCACTCGGCCTGTGCGCGGGGCACTATGGGTGTTGTAGTTTTTGCGGGGTGGTAGCAGTTGGTTCTTTTGAGAGGAAATCTTCGCGACCAGTTGAGTCACGAAGATTTTTGAGAAAAAGTTACTTGCACGGGGGAATCGAGTGTGGACTAGCTGCGTGGGTGTGGCTTAATTCTGCGGTTTCTCCTTTGGATGATACATTGAATGAACTGTGAGCAGGGACTGGAAACTGGACAGCATTTCTAGGGTCACTTTCTGCCTTGTCTTTGTTAACGCTCAGTTCCTCCCACATCTTTGGCTTCCCTCTATAAAACCCCTGCCACCTACAGATTCCCTTTATTATTCCATACGGGCTCCGATTATTAAATGCTCTGTTTCAGTCCTCTTTCTCACACGCGGTTCCTGGAATCGTCATCCTTCTCTCCCTCCTGAGTACCTTTTCTTGCTTTTGTCCTAGACAGACCTCCTCTAACACTCTGCCCTTGCCCCAGAAGTCATGCCAACGACCCCAAGAAAAGGATCCCACGGTAAACGTTTGTAGGCACAAGCAGATCTGAATCATCCTACTTCATTTCACTTATTTCTGCTTCTCTTCTGATCCTTGTCTCTTCTGGTTCCACCTCTATGTTCTACCTCTCTGTAGCCTCTTTGCTTCTTTTAAGTCTGGTGGCGTAGATAGTAACCCTCAGACCTGCCATTTTGTCTCTGGCCTCCACAGCTTGTCATTTAACAGAGGACCCAACCCTGGGTTGACTTCTGGGTCAGAGAGTGGGAAGTGAAAGAAACTAGAAAAAGAGAGGAAACAGGTTTGAAGAAGTCGTCAGGGAGATATATGGTGAAAGAGGGGGAAGAGAGAGTAAAACTTCTTGTACCTTCAAAAACTCTTTGGTTCTGGCTGTGTGTAGGGGTCTGTGAGCTCTGTGGTGGGGATGCATTAGTTAGAATCCTAGATGCTGGGAATTTAGTTATAGAGAACACAGATATACAGGTGAGCAACATTGCAGAATGGCATCAATTTTTCTTTTGCTTTTCTGTGTGTGCTTCTGCTCCTTCCCATATCTCCCCTAGCTAATTCTGAAGTATTTTGCCTCTTCACATCTTTCTCTGTTATATACTCCTCTTCCCATTTTTAAGCCCCCTTTCCCCCTCATTCTGACCCAAGCTATTTCTTTTGTATATCATATTAAAGTCATATTTTAGTCTAGCTTTCAAAAACACCTTGGTTGTATTTTCAAAGAACTTCCAGAATCTGCTTATTATCTCCTTCATAGCATGAAATATACAATAAAACCAATACTCTTTTTCATTTAAAAAATATGTAGAGTGATAGTTGAAAGTGGAGAGTGATAATGGATGAATGAAAGTTGAACAGAACCCAGGAGTTTGAGACGAGCCTGGGCAAAATGGTGAAACCCTATCTATGCAAAAAATACAAAAACTAGCCAGCCACGGTGATGACTGGACCTGTGGTCCCAGCTACTTGGGAGGCTGAGATGGGAGGATCGCTTGAGCCTGGGAGGTCAATGCTGCAGAGAGCCACAATCGTGCCACTGCACTCTGGCCTTGGCAACAGAGTGATATACTGTCTCAAAAAAAAAAAAAAAAAAAAAAAAAAGAAGAAGAAGAAAAAAGAAAAGAAAAGAAAAGAAAGAAAGAGAGAGAGAAAGAGAGAAAGAAAGAAAGAAAACAAAGTTGACTGTACCTCATTTTGGTTTTCTTGCTTTGTTTTGAATTCTGAAAAATGTTGATTTCCCATAATAATAATATACGTTTGAGGTATGTATTTTTTTCTTTTTTTACTCAGGTTTAGTTAGCAGGACATTTCCAGGGTGTCACAGTATATTGAAATATTACAAGAAAGGTCCGTAAATGCTGCACATCCTCCAATCTGGAAAATATTCAGCAACAGGAAGACAGTGAAAGGTAAAGATGGCAACTCACCAAGAAGAATGTGTCAGTGATTTCCCCTAAGATGTGATTGTCCCACAGAAGCATTCTTCAGGGGAGCGGGTCTGTGCAAACAGTAAGTGGGAAGAGCTTCACTCAGTGTGCCGTCCTTCCTCAGCATCAAGAGAATCCATGTGAAGGAGAAGTCCCATATATTATGTCCAATGCTGTGAAGCATCTTTCAGTGCCTTCATTTCATCCAACACCAAAATCCTCAATGATGAAGAAATCTATAAATGTACTGAGTTTGAGAAAAAGTTAAACATAACTGCACTCTCATGCAGCACTGGAGAAACCTATACATGTAAAGAAGGACAGTTTTCATTTGACTCTCAGAGTTGATTGTATATTGGCAAACGTATTTTTCTGCCATTGCTTAGGGATAAGACAGTCTAACAGAAACATCAAATAAAATATTGAAGAGAGAAAAAAATACTTTTTAAAGGCCTTCTAGAAAGGGCAATTGAACATACTCCACATATGTCAGCTAGTTTACCAGGAAGAAAAAGAAGGGGCCAATTTGAGCAGTGGACTCTAGGTGACAGTTCTGTTTGAGCTGATGGAATCAATCAGCCATGAATACTCTGTCAGTATCTCTCGCTACGATTCTCTTGCAATTTTTTTTTTACCCAACCTCCACTATTTGGCCTAAACTTCACCTCTGTCAGTCTCAGAGTTACACTCTCCCTCCTGTATTCTCAAATTTTCACATAGCTTTATGTGTGATTATAACATCATGGTCTCAGCTGGTTTCATCCTCTGGTCCATTTACCCACCTTTTTTGATCATCGCCTTTTGCCATAAGTTAAAGCAAAAAAGACATTAGACGAAGAGGAAAGGAGATTTGTTCATAATGCCTTTCACCTTGGCATTTGCTTTGGCTTCTGACCTTCATTACTCTGGGATGCTTTTCTTGACCCTTCACATCCCGGGGTGGGTTAAGGGGCCTTTCCTCAAGTTTGTTTGCCCCAACTTTAGTACTTAATTATGCTGTATTATGTCGGGCTTAGGTTTTTATCCACCTTACTAGTTGTAAGCTCCATGCAGACATGGACTATGTCCTATTCAGCATTGTGTTCCTAGTACCTGGTATACAGTCAGTGTTCCGTAAATACTTGTTGAAAGAATAGATGAGTGAATGTGAAGCTCTTGTTTTTGTTAAACCCCTTTAAACCTTCTTGCTTCCCTCTTCCCCATCATTTTTCCACAGCTCTGAGCTTCCCGTTCCCCATTAGTCCCCATCATTTTTCCATAGATCTGAGTTTTTCCCCCACCATTTATGTTCATACATTTTGCCTAGTTAAACCCAGCCTGCTTGTCACTGGCTACATGGAAAGGTACTGGATGTGGATGGTTGCTTTTAGTATCAAAATCTGTCAGAAGTGTCTATATATTTTTCTTCCAGCCTTAGGCTTATTTTATGAAATTAAAATAAATATGAAGACTCTATAGGTCTTGAGTTAGTATCACTTGAAAATGGAATTTCTCTGGCAGAATAATTTCTTGCTTGTTGCTGATATTGAACTGTAGGCCATTTTTGTAAGGATGATCAACTCTGAGTCATCCTTACATCCTGCGAAGAGAATAGACTTGTGAAGAGGCTCATCTTTCTTTAGTTTGGGAGTAGTGTTTTCATTTGATTATATTTAATGTTGGGAATTCATACTACTTCCTAGCATATCATGACACTACAGTGTGAAGTCCCCATTTAGGAGGCACTATAAATCTTCTTCATTTCACTGCCTGTTCAATTTCTGCCACCCTTTCAGCTATATTAATTATGACATGTCTTCCTGGATAGATGTAGGTGCCCTGGAGCAAGGCACACCAAAAAACCACTCCTTGTTCATCTGCCTAATTCATTGTGAAAGCATACTCTTTACAATGGCCTCAATATTGCCAGTATTTTCTCTTTTCACATTCATATCTGAAAAACGGCTCTGGGATTCAGAAGCTGGAATTTAGATTCTTTGTCACTAAATAGTCTCCCTCTGTTCATTTCATTTTCACTTGAAATTCCTCATATTGGGAATTCCCTGGGGTTACACACCAACCTTCCTTTGACTCTCCCCAGGTGATTCATACAACCCTATTTGAGGAAAAGATTGTTGGGAAAAGAAACTGTACAGCAGAAGGGGAAGCAAGAAAGGGAAGAACAATTTTACTCAAAATGGTACTTCTGAGTTTAGTTTTCTTTTCAGAGGTGCTATGAAGTCAAGCACGCATTTTTCCTTTTGCCAATTGTGCATTCATTTTTTTCCTGTCTTTTGGGTCTAAAGATTCTTTCTAGGCCCAGTGAAAACTTTTCCTAGATGATGTGTCCATTTGAAACATAAGATGTGCACAGAATCCTGATAAGGTGCAAGAGCATGATCAGGATTGTTGTGAACAAGCTTTGGCAGGGGAAGGGGTGTGTGTGTGTTGGAAGCAGTGTGCATGGGGAGATGTAGAAGGTCAGCTTCGGTTCCCTTTTTTTTTTCCTGTCAAAATGGATATGAGGAGGATGTTTAGCCCATTAGGAGAGTCTAGAGAGGAAAGGAATAAGGGAGGGTGAGGGAGAGGTAGAAGGGACTACAAGGAGGTCCATGTTACCTGGACTATGTATTTCCTGTACCTGGGGAGTGTTACTGAAGTGTGCAAAGTTGCCTGTTAGGAAAGGGGTCCTGACTGGTCTCCCTCCTACTGGAGGCACTTTGACCACGATTTTATAGATTGTGAAACAAATAACTTGCTCAAATTCTCACTGCTGTTAGTGACAGAGGAGATGAAAGAACCAAGGTTTGAGCGCTGTTTGACTAAAAGGCTCTTACCCTTTTCCTTATGTTCTGTTGGCTAAGGCAGTTTGGTTGTGGGGTTAGGGTAGGGTGGAGTCACTGACATTTCTGGTACATTCCCGGAGTTCGCATTAGTAGGGAAGGGTTGTTGGGAGGCAGATGTGAACATGGACATGTTAAATGAGGACACCTTATACTTCTGTCTCCTGTCCTTTTTCTTCTTATGTTGTGACCCTTGATCACTCAGTCAGACATACCAGTGGTTACATACTCACACTACAGCACCTTGACAGCATGGAAAGACATCGAGTCAGGGGAGGCATATTTGGGCAGAGTGGGAAATGATCTTGGTCCTCGGGTGTCTTTGGGGATTCTGCTGCCTTTCCTCAAGTACCCCATTTTTGTCTGATCATGTGTGTGTTTGGGCTGAGGTGGCTGGTACCTAAATAGGATGGGATATTGTGTTCTGGAACCTATGACTTCATCTGCTACTTGATGCAGGCAGATTTACTCAGGAAATATCCCCTTCACCTTCATGGAATCTGTATTTTCATCCTCAATATCCTGGACTACTTCCTTCTCTTTCCACTAAGAGTCTTTGCAGACAGTCTGCTGGAGATGGTTAAAGAGAATCAGCCAACAGCTTGACTTGTTTCATTTGGTTCTTGGGTTAGCAAACCCCACAGGAAACCCACTCTTTCTCCTGTCTTCATAGCGACGTGGAACAGACAGGCTTGCTCTGCTTTATCAGGCTTGGCTGATTGATTATAATTGAGGTCTTGGATTATGACAGCAATATATGTATATTATAGACATTTCAGAAAAATCATAAAATTATGAAACAAAAGTCACCTGTTTTTTACCTTTACCTAGAGAAAACACTGTTAACATTTTAGAAATTTCCCTTCCAATAGTTTTATCTGCACTTATAAAAGCGTATTAATATATACAGTTACATTTAATAAGATGTAACTTAAAAAGTTTAAACAAGGCTGGGGAGAAGGAGCCAAAGTGTTCCTAACAGTTGTTTTCTTTTAGTGTTTTTTTCCTTATATAAACACTGAACATCAAATGGGACTGATAAAACAGGGTTGTAAAAATTGTAATGCTACACTATAGATAAAATAGTAGAGCTTCAGTAAGTAGAGCACAATTGCCTTAAGGCAGCACTGTTGTCCATGGTTATGTTTCCTGCACCTGTTGCTGGGTGGCTGATGGGAGTGTCTTATCGATCAGGCACAGGGTGGGCAGCAACAGTCAAGGAATGAAGCCAGACATTGTTGCATCAGGCCTGAGGGTTGAGTGAGGCTATGCACAATATGATTAGTCCCAAATCTAGAGGTTACAATGGTTATAGAATATATAGCACTATCTAATAGAAGTATAATGCAAGCCATGTGTGTAATTGAAAATTTTCTAGTAGCTATATTAAAAAGGTAAAAAGAATGAGGTACAATTTTATTTTTATTTTTTAGACAGGATCTCACTGGGTTGCCTAGGCTGGTTTCAAACTCCTGGACCCAGGCTCAAGTAATAGTTGCCTCAGCCTTGCAAAATTCTGGGATTACAGGTATGAGCCACTGTGCCTGGCAATAATTAATTTTAATAATATATTTAACCCAGCATATCCAAACAAATTTCTACATGTAATCGGTAGTTTAAAAATTATTAATGAGGGCCGGGAGCGGTAGCTAACGCTTGTAATCCCAGCACTTTGGGAGGCTGAGGCAGGCGGATCACAAGGTCAGGAGTTCGAGATCAGCCTGACCAATATGGTGAAACCCTGTCTCTACTAAAAATACAAACAAAAAATTAGCCGGTCATGGTGGCATGCGCCCGTAGTCCCAGCTGCTCAGGAGGCTGAGGCAGAAGAATCTCTTGAACCCAAGAGGCAGAGGTTGCAGTGAGTGGAGATCACACCACTGCACTCCAGCCTGGATGTCAAGAGCAAGACTCCATTTCAAAAAAAAATTTATTAATGAGATGTCTTACATTACTTTATATATGTAAGTTTTCAAAATCTGGTATGTATTCTACACTTACAGCATATCTCAATGCAGACTAGCCATATTCCTGGTGCCAATGGCTGCCATATTTGATAATGCAGATCTGAAGAAAGTTGTACAAGTGGCTAATGGCTACGATATTGGGTAGTGCAGATCTAAAGAAAGTTGAAGTTTGTAGTGGAAAAAGGGACAGTGTAAGTGGTTTGGCACGAAGGTTGTGAATCATGTAAAGATGTTGCATATCTTTTAATGTGCTGTCAAAACAGGAAGCATGAATTGTGCTTGGGAAAGGAAAATATTTTGGGCCCCCAAAATCACTAAGGGAAACGCAAGCTGGAAGCTGCTTAGGGTAAATCCGCCTCTCATTCTATTCAAAGTCACCCCTCTGCTCACTGAGATAGATGCATATCTGATTTGCCTCCTCTGGAAAGGCTAATCAGAAACTCAAAATGTAACTGTGTCTCACTTATCTATGACCTGGAAGCTCCTTCCCGACGTCAGTCTTCCTGACTTTGCTTAAAGTTGTCCCGCCTTTCCAGACTGAACCAATGTACTTCCTACATATATTGATTGATGTCTTATGTCTCCCTAAAATGGATAAAACCAAGCTGTGCCCTGACCATTTTGGGCACATGTCATCAGGACTTCCTGAGGTGTGTTATGGGCATGTGTCCTCAACCTTGGCAAAATAAGCTTTCTAAATTAACTGAGACTTGTCTAAGATTTTCTGAGTTCATAGGCTTATGATTTACAAAGGACCATAAGGTGTAGGAATAAATAATTTGAGACGGTGTTGATGGCAGGCACAAACTGAATGGCTTAAAACAATGAAATTCCTCAAATTTACAGTTCTGGAGGTGAGAAGTCTGAAATGAGTCTCACTGTGCTAAAATGAAGGCATCAGTAGGACATGTTGTCATAGGGTGAACCTCAAAAGTGGGGCTCAGCCTGGGAGGCCACATGGGTTCCTGGCTTCACACAGAAAAGAATTCAAGATTGAGCCAACAGAGTAAAGTGAAAGCAAATTTATTCAAAAGTAATGCCGGGCGCGGTGGCTCAAGCCTGTAATCCCAGCACTTTGGGAGGCCGAGACGGGTGGATCACGAGGTCAGGAGATCGAGACCACCCTGGCTAACACGGTGAAACCCCGTCTCTACTAAAAAATACAAAAAACTAGCCGGGTGAGGTGGCGGGCGCCTGTAGTCCCAGCTACTCGGGAGGCTGAGACAGGAGAATGGCGGGAACCCGGGAGGCGGAGCTTGCAGTGAGCTGAGATCCGGCCACAGCACTCCAGCCTGGGCAACAGAGCGAGACTCCGTCTCAAAAAAAAAAAAAAAAAAAAAAAGTAATGGAATCAAAAGGGTGGCTACCCCATAGGCAGAATAGCCCTGAGAGCTGCTGGTTGGCTATTTCCATGGTTATTTTTGATCATAGCTGAACAAGGGGTGGACTCTTTATGAATTTTCTGGGAAAGGGGCAAGGAATTCCTGGAACCGAAGGTTCCTTCCGTTTTTCGACCATATCTTTCCACCATAACTTTGGGATGTTGCCTGGCATTTGTAAACTGTCTTGGCAGCTGGTGGGAGTGTCTTTTAGCATGCTGATACATTATAATTAACATACAATGAGGAGTGAGGACCACCAGAGGCCACTTTCATCACCATCTTGGTTCTGGCTGGTTTTGGCTGGCTTCTCTACTGTATCTTGTTTTATCAGTGGGGTCATTGTGACCTGTGTCTTAAAAACTAAGCCCTTCTGAACTCTTATCTCAATGTGACTGTTACCAAGTTAGTGAAGAGGAGATTTGGGTCAGGGAGGTATGGCAGGGAACCCGATCCCACAGGCCTTGTGGGTCATTGTAAGGGCTCTGAGTGAGATCTGAGCCACTGGAAGGGCCTCAGCATATGAATACTGTGATGTGACACATTTAGTTTTATTTATTTATTTATTTATTTATTTTTGAGACAAGGTCTCACTCTGTCACCCAGGCTGGAGGGTAGTGACATGGTCACAGCTCACTGCAGCCTCAATCTATCCAGATTAAACAATCCTCTTGCCTCAGCCTCCTGAGTAGCTGGGAACAAAGACACACATCACCATGCCCAGCTAATTTTTAAATTTTTTTTGTAGAGTCAGTGTTTTGCTTTATTACCCAGGCTGGTCTTGAACTGCTGGGCTCAAGTGATCCTCCCGCTCAGCCTCCCAAAATGCTAAGATTACAGGCATGAACCCTGTGTGTGACCTGACATATTTTAAAGGGCTCTCTCTGTGTTAAGATTAAGAACTATAGGATGCAAAGGTAGGGCAGAGAGGGGTATCAGTGAGGAAGCTCTTGTAATAGCCTAAGTGAAAACAAGAAAAAAGAAACCTGGTGATAGGGGCCCAGGTAGTTGTAGTAGAGGTGGTGAGCAGTGGTAGAATGTTGTTGGATATATTTTAACGGTGGAATTGATAGATTTCCTCATGGGATGGATGTGAGCTGGAGAAAAGGAAGGAGGACAGAACGATTCTGTTTTTTGCCTCAATGACTGTAGGAAAGGAGGTGCCAGTGATTAAGAAGAGAAAACTGGTATAGGGTGGGCCTGGCTCCTGTCCAGCGCATGATAATGTAGTAAATATGTGCACTACTGTGATCAATCCAAGCACCACAGCTCTGTGAGGGGGCTTAGATTGAATTTGCAATGAGGAAATTCAGATTCAGGAAGGTAACGGTCTTGTGCAAGTTAACATAGCCAGTATAAATTAGATTTGGTGCTGAAACAAGGACTTACTGGCTGGTTCTGTAGTTTTCACAAGCTGTCAGGCTTGCCTCAGCTTTTCACAGTTGATAGTACCACAATAAAGCAACACAACCAGACAAACAGGCCTCTATATTATCCTCTTGTTGCTCATGATCTGACCTAACTACTTTATTTTACTTATTTATTTATTTATTTATTTATTTATTTGGAGGTGGAGTTTCACTCTTGTTGCCCAGGCTAGAGTGCAATGGTGTGATCTCAGCTCACTGCAACCTCCATCTCCTGGATTCAAGCAATTCTCCTGCCTCAACCTCCCGAGGAGCTGGGATTACAGGTACCTGCCACCACGCCTAGCTAATTTTGTATATTTAGTAGAGATGGGGTTTTGGCATGTTGGTCAGGCTGGACTAGAGCTCCTGACCCCAGGTGACCCACCTACCTTGGCCTCCCAAAGTACTGGGATTACAGGCGTGAGCCACCTCACCCAGCAGACCTAACTACTTTAGCTCCTCCCACATATTTTACCAATTTGCTGCAAATTATCTTTTCTCATGCTATGATTCATAGTCCCTTCTGGCCCCCTCAGAACTGATTCTAGGCACCACTTGCCAGACAATAATCTTTTTTTCTTTCTTTTTTTTTTTTTTTTGAGACGGAGTCTCGCTCTGTCACCCAGGCTGGAGTGCGGTGGCCGGATCTCAGCTCACTGCAAGCTCTGCCTCCCAGGTTCACGCCATTCTCCTGCCTCAGCCTCCGGAGTAGCGGGGACTACAGGCGTCCGCCACCTCGCTCGGCTAGTTTTTTGTATTTTTTAGTAGAGACGGGGTTTCACCGGGTTAGCCAGGATGGTCTCAATCTCCTGACCTCGTGATCCGCCCGTCTCGGCCTCCCAAAGTGCTGGGATTACAGGCTTGAGCCACCGCGCCCGGCCCAGACAATAATCTTTTACCTTGTCATGGTTTCTTACAGACTATGCTTCTTTGGAATCTGTTGGGGTTTCTTGATTGGTAACTGGATATTTTAGAACACAGACTTAATAGGGAGTATGTGTCTCTGCTTTTACAGTTTGCATGTATAATTCAAATCTGGGTTTTTATATTCATATACAGCCTTGGGAAAAGTTTTTTAAAAAGATTAGTTTGTATACATATTTTATTCATATAGCAATTTTGCTGGGTCTGAGCTTTGAATGAGGGTGCTATCTTTATGATCATTTTAGCTTCTCACAGATTTAACTTGACAGTATAAAGCTTAAAAAATCAGGCAGTTACCAAACAATTTTATTAGGTGATAATTCTTAACTATAGAAAAAGATGAATCACTAGGTTTTTTTTATATGGAATTTTTTCTCTACAGATAAGTATTTGCTACCAGATAGTTAACAACTTGGCGGAGAAGCAATAAGGTAACACAACCCAAAGAGAAAATAAAACTTTGCAATTGGAGGTGAATCTGAAAGGCAAGCTAGAATAGCCTGAAATAGCAATGTGAATCTGAAACTAACATTTGATATCCATTAGGTTAATCTTCACTGAACTTCCTGAGATGTACTCTTTACTCAATGAGATAAACTTGTGCAATTTTTGACCAATGAATAGTTGAATGCAATTATTACTTGGCGTTTAACAATTACATTATTACTTGGTCTTAAACACCAAGTAATAATTGCATTCAACTGTTCCTTCATTCAATAATACTAGGCACTATTCTGAGTGTTGGAAGATATAGCAGTGGACAAAACTGATAAAACATCTCTGCTTTCATGAAGACTAATGAGGAGACATGGGCCCAGTGACAAAGTTTAGAGTCAAGAACAGGTAAGTCCGGGGAAAGAAGACGACTTGTTTGACTGTGGTTGGGATTCTGTGGTGGAAAGTTTAAAGAAATGGTGAGGGACAGGGAGGCAGTTAAAATGAGAGTTCTGGGGGTGAGACAGGATAGAAGGGCCCCAGCCTCTGGGGTAGCGCTCAGGCTAAGCACTTCCTCTTCCCAGGGGAAAAAGAACTTAAGATCTACTCAGTGGAAAATAGAACTTAAGATCTACTCAGTGTTCATTAAGTATTTATTGCATTTTAAAAAGTTTATTTTTTTCTTCATGCCCAGAGAACTTATTTTATACAAATTTTTGTTTTATGAAGGACTTAAACAGAATTTTTTATCAAAGACTGCTGAAAGATTGAATTGTAGAAACATTGGAGGCTAGTTGTGTTATAGTGTGAGGGAGCTGTTTAAAGATACCAAATATAGAGTGGGGATAAACGAATACTTTTTTGAATGGAAAATTTTTGTGTGCTCCTAGTAGTCAGAAGAATACAGGATTTTCAATACAGATTAGTTCTGTGATCTTTTCCCTTCTTTGAAAGTAGCAAAAAAACATGCAGGGCAAGTCATGACACAGAAGGCATTAGTGTTGTGTCAGTGCTTCTTCAATAATTTTGCCAAGTGCCCCAAGTTCATAGATTACATTAAATTCTTCCAGTATTCAGTTAGAACAAAGAGGGGTTTCAAACAGAAGAAAATTCTTACAAAATTTGATAGGTTAAAGTAAGTTATAGTGCAAAGCAAGCCTTTAAATAGAGAAATATAAAGGTAACGTAATTTGGAAAAAAATAATGCAAGCTGTTGTTAACATTAGATTAAAAAACACGAAGTACTAAAAACAATATTTAAAAATCAAAAGCTTCCACATTAAAAAAAAATCTCCAGAGGCTAATTGTACATAGACAAGATTATAGTTGTAATCTACGAAGTCATACCATTTTAAAGTAGGGACTCAAAGTTACACAGGCTACCTTGTTCAAAGTTACCAGCCACATACTAGGATGGGAATGAATCTCAGATTCATTACAGCTGAGTTTCTGGAGACGCTTAATTTTATGCTGCTGGAGCTGAAACAATGCCAGAAACCATTAGGAATTACACATCTTGAAAGCCAAACAATAAACATAGTTTTATTATTGGGCAAATCCATGCTTAAACAAAGCAAGGACAGCAGAGCTAGAAAGAGAAAGGAGGCAGGATCTTGGTAGAAGATTGAATAGCCCTAAAAGGAGGGGAGGGAATTTTTATATATTTATTTGGGGAGCTAGATAAAAGGAATTGACCTGCTGAGCACAGACTTAAAAGATTTTGAATTTTTAGCCTCTAAAGATGAATATTAAGAAAAATGAGGGCACAGATGATTCGTGTATAAAACCAAGAAGAATATGGACCAAGTCTGGAATATTTTTAAGGGAGTATTTGTATTCTGAGGATTTCTAACGTAAGTGAGAACCATGTGACTGAGTCTTTGGCTCACAATAGCTATTGACTCATCTGGGCAACTCCTCTCATACTTCCACTGAAGCCAAAGTGTATTAGGTCCACAGTTTAACATATTTTGAAAGTAGGGCTTAATTAAGAAAACATTTACTGAGTACTTCAGATGTGCCTGACCGTGTGCTTAGCACTGAAGATATTAAGATAAATGGAGAAGTCTCCATACTCCAGGAATTCACAGACTAGTTAGGGAGACAGGCTGGTAGATAGTGGCAGTGTGATGAGAGCTGTAATAGAGGCATGCACATGATTCTATGGAAAAACAGAACTATCACTTAGCTCAGATTGGGTGAGGAGTGGGGTTGATGAGAGAGGTTCCTAGATTAAATGGCATGAGACTGATGAGTGTCTTGGAATTAGCCTGCAGATGGGAATGGGTAGGTTGGAGAAGCTGGAGTGTGTTACTAAGAAAAATTGGATTAAGATTCAGCTAAAAAATACCAAGTATTTACTATGTTCCAGGTGATTTATACACATTATCTAATCTCGTACATAAGCCTCATATGAGATTCTGATTTCATAAATAAGAAAGCTGACGCTCAAAGAGATTAAATGGCTGGCCCATAAAGTGGAAAAAAAAACCATGTTTTAAAGTCCTCTTTTAGACTCTTTTAGTCCACAGTGTCTCCACTTTTAAAAAGGATATAGTTAAAGCTAATCTTCTAGCCCAATTTCTCTTAGTGTCACTGTGAAAAATAAAACTCTGTCATTATTGTTTGCAGGGATGTCTGGCCTCACTTTGGATAATCCGGACCTTTTCTGCTGCAAGTATACCACTAGATAGAACAGAAGAGCTGTGAGACGTCTTCTTCACATTTCCCTCCCCTAGTGGGAAGATTATTGTTTCAGAGTTAAGAACTTGTCTCCAGGCTACAATCCCATGGCTACCATTCTCTGTTTCTTTGCACTTCTAAGTTGTGTTTTTAAAAATATGATTAATAATGGTGCATAACTTGCCAGGCTGTTGTGAGAATCAAAAGAGAAAAATTAAAGTACTTCATGTATTGCTGGCACATAGAAACTGCTCAAGAAATATCAGCAATTAAAGTGTTATACTAACAGGCAAGTTCACTTCCCTAAACTCAAGTTTCACTAATTGATTTGAACCTTGGTTGACATTTCATCTTCTCCGAAGCCTACACTGTGGTTGTAGGCTGTGGATGAAACAGAAACTGACCACAGGGGTCAGGGCCAGGACTCTGCCAGAGAAGCCAGGTAGATAGAAACTCAGTTTTGATGCCACTGTGGAATACTATAGGCACATTTCCGTTTGAGATGTGGGTGACTACCTAGTCAAGAGCTGAGAGATGGATGAGACAATGAAGTAAAGAAGTGGAGGGAAAAAGAATGTGGAGAGGGAAGGAGAAATGGGATGACCTGGCTGGATACAGATGAAGATGAAGGGCAGATAGAAAGAGAGAAGAATGAGATAGGTAAATGAGAGTGGAAGAGGGATAGGGAGAGAGAGAAGAAGGAGGAGGAGGAGGAAGAAGAGGAAGAAGAAGAGGAGAAGGAGGAGGAGGAAGAAGAGGAGGAGGATGAGAGTATGATGGGGGAGAAGGAGTCCAGAGGAGTGAAAGATCCAAGAGATAAGGCAGCATACGGTTTTTAAAAAATCTCTGCAGGTGTAGCTAGGTGTCTGTTACATGAAACTTACTCTTCAGAGGCGTTTGCTTTGTAAATTTGTGAGTCAAGGTGTAGGAACAGGAAGTTGACAAAATGACAAGTGCTTCCTTTCTCTCCTTGCAATAAAAATTGGAGATTCTGAGAAAGCACCCATTAAAATGAGTTTTGCTCCATCTTTTGGCTTCTCTATGAACTTTGTTCCATTTCACTGGTGGTTATTATCCTTCTGATATGTTTTAGATTTCCATCTTTCTTGAACCATAGATTATGAAAAGTGAGCCCATGAAATTAAGCTTTTTTAAAAAAGTGGAAGAACTTCAGAATTGGAAGACGCCCTCCATGCAGTAATCTCTTCAAGAGCATTTGGCAGATAATCATCCAGGTCCAGTATGGTAGAGTTCACAAAAATCAGACCATCCTTTATTGGGTAAGTCTAACAGCTATACAATTTTCAGTTCCACTAAAGTTTGCCTTTTGGTAACTTTCACACATTGAGCTTAATGTCACCAGCCAAAGCAACTGAAGAGTGAGTTCTCTTTTCTTCCTGACAGACCTTTAAATACTGGCTAGTCCTTTAAATTGTTCTTCCTTTTGATGATTTAAAACCTTTCCTCATTCTGTAGGACCTCTTCTAGGAATGGTGTAATTGTAAATGTTCTTCTTCAATCAAAGTGCTCAAAATAATACAACATGAAACATCATAGTGGACAATTCCTGGCAACAAGGCAGAGTAAGATAATAGAGACTGCCCACCCACCCCAATGCATACTTCAAAAACTTGTAAATACTGAGTGAAATGTAATCTAAAGATTTAAAACAACACAGCTGAGCTCAAGGGAGCCTTCCTATAACAAAGAGAAGTATTAAATAGTGAGCGGACAGAGCATCAGCTCATGGTATTTTGGTACTGGTTTTGCCTAGGTGCCAGGGACTGAGTTTCTAATGTCCATGCAGCGACAGAAGACTTTACCTTCGGATAGTGGGAGGTGACACTCTGCAAAAGAGGTCCCCTAAAACTAGATCCTCTAATAAGTGTAAAGTCTATAACAAAGGGACAAAAAAACCTTTGCCCACTGGTCCTGGGAAGTGATGAGAAAAATTGCTAGGGCTCTGGGTTAATGAAGAAAAAAAAAAAAAAAAGGATCTTGGAGAAATGAAAACCCCAGGCCTGCGATATGCACTGGTTTGGGGGCCTCAGTATTGTGTTGTTTTCATAAGGCGTGAACCAAAAGCTGAGAAACACAAGAACTGGTCCAGAGCCATTGTCATTCCTAGGGCCCTGGCAGAAGCAATTGCAAAATAGTTCTACATGGACTTTTTTCATAACCTAAAGGATGGTACTTCCACAAGGAAAGACAATGATAAAACATTAATAAAAATATCTATGAAGATGAGGACACAATAGAAAGCACAAGTTACATTGGGAAAAGAGTCAACAGATACAATAAGATACTTCACATCCCAATAATTAATGGTAATAAAGCAATATGAAAGAGGTAAGTATGCTTAAAATGTTTATTGACCAAAAGGAAGGAACAGAAACCATAGTGAAAAAGAAGACAGTATGATAAAAAGAACAGAAAGATGTTTAAAAAATTATATTTTCAGGAAGTGAAAAATATTAAAAAATCAATGGACAAGTTAAAAATAAATAAATAACAGGTCAGGGATAGTTGATGGTAAATTTAACAAAGTAAAAGATAGCTCTCAAGAAACTACTCAGAAATGCATTGAGTGATTATCCTAGTCCATTTTTTGTTGCTATGACAGAATGCTTGAGACTGTCTAATTTATACAGAAAAGAGGTTTGTTTAGCTCACTGTTCTACAGTCTGGGAAGTTCAAGATTGGGTGGCTGCATTTGAGCTTCTGGTGAGTGCTTTGTGCTAGGTCGAAATATGGTAGAGAAATGGAAGGGGAACTGGGCATGTACAAAAATGGGCAAAATATGATTGGCAACCTTGCTTTATATGAACCTCCTCTTGCAGGAACTAATCTATTTCCATGAGAACTAACCTAGTCTCATCAGAAAGACATGAATCCATCTTAATGATTTTATAATTCTAAAATAATGTCTTAAAGGTGCTACCTCACAACACTGACACATTGGGGACCAAGTCTCAACATGAGTTTTGGTGGGGCCAAGCCATAGCAGAGATAAACGGAAGGAAATTACACAGTGAAGCTAAAGAGATGTAGAGGATAAGATGGTGAAGCAACCATTAAAACAATGAGAAAATCACAAAACTAAAGAAAATACTGGGGTTTAATTCTAAAAAGTACAACTACTCTTGGGTTAATATATGAAAACATTTTTGGCTGGGGTCATTACAAACAAGGTAGTTATGAACATTCTTATGCATATCTCTTGACACACATAGATATGCATTTGTGTATGTACTCAGGAGTAGAATTGCTAGGTCAGACTTCAAATAAACTAATGATGTACCTTAGAGAACTAGAAAAGTAAGAACAAACCACAGTCAAAATTAGTAGAAGGAAAGAAATACTAATAATCAGAGCAGAAATAAATGAAATTGAGACTAAAAATAGTACAAAAAATTAATGCAATGAAAAATTATTTCTTTTAAAATGTTAAAACAAAATTGGCAAAACTTTAGCTAGACTAACTATGAGAAAAAGAAAATACCCAAATAAATAAAATCAGAGGTGTGAAATTGCTAGGTCAAATCTTGACTAGATTGCTTTTTGATATATATAGTTTCTACTTCAATTTGTGGTGTATGGTAGGTCTCTATCCACTGTGGGTCTACAGAAGTGGTGTGAGACCCTTTGGATCCAATTTTAGATTCTCTGACTCTGCTATATGACCTTAGCCTATAGGGCACATTTCTTCTTTGGTTACCTGTTGAACATATAAAGAGTATATCTACAGTGTTCATAGCTCCCTAGGCTTCTATTTTATCCAGTAATGCTCGCTATGCTTTTGATATTGTTATGTTACCCCGAATACTGTGTCTACATGCAGAAACATTCTCCACATACCCTCCCCCTACAAACATGCTTGCACTCACTGTCTATATGTTTTAGATTTGATTCTCCCAGGAAAGGAAGTTTCCTGTTTCTTCAGGTCTGAAGCTGTGCTTTCCCTCACTCTATTCTACTTCCTTCATCTCAAAAATATTTATTGAGGCCTAAATTCTCCCAGGAACTATTTTAGGTGCCGAAGACCGCAGTGAATGAAACCAAGAAAATTTCTTGTAGAGTCTTTTTTGTTTTGTTTTGTTTTGTTTTGTTTTTTTTTTGAGACAGAGTCTCGCTCTGTCACCCAGGATGGAGTGCAGTGGCGTGATCTTGGCTCACTGCACGCTCCACCTCCCAGGTTCACGCCATTCTCCTGCCTCAACCTCCCGAGTAGCTGGGACTACAGGCACCCGCCACCACGCCCGGCAATTTTTTTGTATTTGTAGTAGAGACAGGGTTTCACCGTGTTAGCCAGGATGGTCTCAATCTCCTGACCTTGTGATTCGCACACCTCAGCCTCCCAAAGTGCTGGGATTATAGGCATGAGGCACCATACCCAGCTGACTATCTATAATGTTCTAACCAGTGTAGTAGGCACTGGGGACAGAGTATTAAGTAAGACCAGAGGCAAGAGATCAGTAAATAAACTCATGACATAAATGAGCCGCTTAATTTCAGATAGTGATATGTGTGTATAATTCACATAAATCAGTGAGAGCAAACAAAAAGTAGTTTGGAGACCAATGGGAAAGTTTTATTTTAGAAACTTAAATCAAGCCAGCCAACTGAACAGTATGGCTAGGAGTAAAAAAAGAATAAAAATGTAATGCTGGTTGTTAAAAGAGAACTAAGCAAATCAACATATGGCAATCAGAACCAATCAGAATACAATCTAGAGAGACAGGAGACTTTGATGCCAGACAGCTAATCAGGAGTAAGCAGGTGGCACCCATTATTCCTCTCACTAATAAAATGAAAAAAAGTAATACACTGCCCTCCTATTACTTGGGCTTCTTATATCTTAAATATTCAATGACAAATTGCATCTGTAGCTATTTTTACTTAAATCATTTGTAATTCTTTGATTCTAGTTCTGTCTTCTTCCCATCCAAGAAATTCTTATGCTCTCCTCCAGTTGTGATGGCCCAGGATTATAGAATACCAAAAGAAAAGAAACCACACCAGTCATATCACTTAAACACCTCCTCAGAGGGGAAGGTGCAACCTCAGAATGCAGCTATGAGAAATAAAATATGCTGGGCCAGGAGTTAGAAGATCAAAATTCCAGTTCCATCCCCAAATCATTAACTGTGTGCTGCTTTGGATTTAGTTAGATTTAGTTTGATTCAGTTTCTCTTTGATTTAGTTTCCTCATTTACAAATTAAGAATAGTAATCCCTATCTCTCATAGTTGCTGTGGGGATTAAACAAAATGGTATATGTGAAAGGTCTTTGGAAACTGAAACTACTTTAAAAGTGAAGGAAGTGATTAGTCTGTGAGCATAGATCACAGCCAGTCCCTGGGAAAAGCAGAAAGTACAGTGGATTGACTTATATGTTGGATTGACTTATATATATTGTGTATGTTTAAGGCATAGAATTTGGTATTTTGATATATGTATACCTTGTGTTAAATTAAATTTGACCTAAAGCTGCCTCTGTATGTAGTGAAGTATAACCTAACTTAATATGTAAACAAACTGCAACATAACTTAAGAGTATATTCTTATGACAGGTAACTAGCAGGGTGTGGTGGCTCATGCCTGTTATTCCAGGACTTTGGGAGGCTGAGGCGAGTGGATCACCTGTGGTCAGGAGTTCTAGACCATCCTAGACAATATGGTGAAACCCCATCTCTACTAAAAGAATACAAAAAAAGTTAGCCGGGCATGGTGGTACATGCTTGTAGTCCCAGCTACTTGGGAGGCTGAAGCAGGAGAATTGCTTGAACCTGGGAGAGGGAGGTTGCAGTGAACTGAGGTTGTGGCTCTGCACTCCAGCTTAGGTGACAGATCAAGACTCTGTCTCAGAAAAAACAAACAAAAAAAAACCCCCAAACAAGCAAACAAGTAACCAAGCCTCAGCTAATCATAGCAGCCAATTATAGGCTGCAAACTGTTCAAACATGTCAAAATAAGGCAAATGCAGAGCTGTAACCAATCAGGCTATTTATGTATGTAATTTCCTTTTACTTTCTATAAATACGGCTGTCAATGTTGCTGGTTGGAGCTCTCTCAGTCTTCACTGGTTCAGGGTGCTGCCCAATTCATGAATCATTTCCTTGCTCAAATAAACTCTGCTAAATTTAATTTGTCTAAAGTTTTTCTTTTAATAGATTGCTGTAAGAAGTGGGATCTGAAGTTGAACTCTAGTAACCCACAGGAGCACTGAGTTACCAAGTAAAGGTACTTGCTAGCGTTCAATGTGCCCATTGATCTCTCATAGCAACTGGGATCTGGGTAAGTTCTTTCCCAGATTCAACCTCCATGGAATTGTGTTGTGTGCTCTTCAACTTTATTTGAGGAATTTTTACTGAACTGGATCCAAGATCAGACTGTATCTGATAACTAACTGGATTGGTTCCAGTTAGAGACCTTGGGTAAGTACCTTTTGAAATGAGTTCTTCCAAATCTAAGAAGACTAGGACTCCATTTTCTGGGACAATAGCTAATGTTTTGTACAAAAATTATGAGCCCAGAACCTGTGCATTTTTGGAAAAGCTGGTTAACTTTACTAAGAACAACTTAGAATTACAGTCACCACAATGTGGAAGTTTTAAACTAGTTAAAAATATTCACTTATGAGGTGCATTAGAAAAGAAGGGATCCAGAATGCCAAAAAGGAAAGGTGATACATTCTCTAATTGGTATGTATAAGTATCTAAACATTTAAATTAAATCAAAGTCTGCCTCTTTAAAAGGTTCCTTACAAAAGGCAAATGAAAACAAATCATTTATTTATTTATTTATTTGAGACAGAGTCTCACTCTGACACCCAGGCTGGAGTGGTGTAGTGGCCAGATCTCGGCTCACTGCAAGTTCCGCCTCCCGGGTTTATGCCGTTCTCCTGTCTCAGCCTCCTGAGTAGCTGGGACTACAGGCGCCCGCCACCTCACCCGGCTAGTTTTTTTGTAATTTTTTTTTTTTAGTAGAGACGGGGGTTTCACCGTGTTAGCCAGGATGGTCTCGATCTCCTGACCTCGTGATCCGCCCGTCTCGGCCTCCCAAAGTGTTGGGATTACAGGCTTCAGCCACCGCACTCGGCCAAATGAAAACAAATCTTAAAAGTCTTTAATAATTATTAGTCAAAAGCTTTAGCCATCTGTGCTGGAAATCTTGTTCTATGGACTAGAAAAACAACTTGAGCACAGATACTCTTTAATAAATTAGTGAGCTTGCATTATTGTACATGGCACATGGCTAAAATTTTTGAATAAAAACTCTAAGGTCTTTTTCTGTCTATATGTTTATGTGAATGGAATTATTTATATGTTTTTCTAAAAATTGAGCATTAATATAAAAATACATTGATGCAAAACTAGAACTTGGTTATCCTGTAAAAACAACACATCGTTTTTGGAGTATTTATCTGCTCTAAATAGGAAATTGGGAAAGGTCTTTCTTTACCTTTTGGGTAATTGGCCCAAAAAACAAAGATTCCATGTTTTACCAAGATAATTTCCTTTGCTTTATGTTGTCCTTTTCAGGTTTTTGATTAGTTAAGAACACTGAGCCTTCTCTACTAAAAGAGCTCAGGTTTTTCTATAACTATTAACTTTCTATATTTGTCTTTGAAGTCTTTTAATATTACCTCGGTTAAATAAATGAATTGTTCACAGTGACCTGTGATCTTATTTTGATCAAATATTTTAACTATTTGATATTTCTGATAAACTTCTAAAATCAAATTCTAAATTAAGTCTTTTTCTGGACCTCAAATAAACTTTGTTATTTTCAAGATGAACTTTTGGAACTTTTCAAAGGAATACCTCTCCTGATAAAAAAAGAGATACTAAAATAACTGGGCTTATTTGACATATTCAAGTACATGGGCAGCATTGTCAAATAATAAAAGTAATGCCAAATTTTCTTTGAGCCCTGTTTGCATAGATATGTTATTATGTGTTTCAGAAACTGTATAAAGTTTATAGAAATCTAACAGTCCCAGTGTAACTCCAACAGTTATAATTCTAGTTATTATCTTAAAATTTTTATGCAACAGAAATAACCAAAACACTTTGTCAATTGAATCATTATTGTAATAAACTGTCATCATATCTTTAACCATGGCCATTTCAGGTCTTGTCATTCACAGGTGGTTAATTGTTTACTCTGATACTTTCCTGAGTAACTATAAGCCTGAAGTGTTTCATCTTCAGGGAGATTAATGAAAAATACTCTAACAAGTACAGGTTTCTGATAATTTCAAGATCATACCATTGGACCAGGCAAGAACTCCCAGAACTTTAGTGGAGTAAGTGACTGGTTCACAAAACTCCTAACCCAACATCAGGCAGAACAAGAATTAATTAAATACCAAGGAAATGACCTGGCAGATTTTCCTACTAAGTCAGCCAGTACTGAAATTATTAAGATATGCAATTTGAATGAACTCCCATAAGACTGAGTTAAGTCAAATTACCTATGATAACATATTTAACAAACAATGCTATGCACCTGAATTGGAGAAACAAAATTGACATTTAAGAAGATGTAAATCCAATAGTAAGCATAGACTCTTGGAGAGCCTGGATGGCTACCTGCTTCTTCCTGAGTTCTTAAAGCTTTCATTATCAAAAGCTCTGCACGACTTATCATGGAAGAGATAAAAGGATCCAAATTGTGAAAAAATATTGGTGGGGCGACTCTTCTAAAAGTGCTAAATGTTTGGCTTGTCAAACCCATAATTCTGATAAGACAATCAAACTTTAGGTGGTGTATTTTTACCATTTGCGTGATCACTTGAACTTTCACAGATAGACTGTGAATTTCAATTTCTACCCTCAATGAGGTGTCATAATGTTCTTGTAATACTTTGCATGTTTTCTGATTGTATAAAAGCTTTCCCATGTAGAAAAGCTGATGCTATGATGATAGTTAAGAAGTAATAACTTAACTGGGCATGTTAGCTCATGGCTAGCATGGGCATGTTAGCTCATACCCATAATCCCAGCACTTTGGGAGGCTGAAGCAGGAAGATTACTTGAGGCCAGGAGTTCAAGATCAGCTTGCAGCCTGAGCAAAAATATAACTAATTCTCTTCTAATCTTCGCCAGCTTGATCACACATAAAATTCCTTTCACAAGATTCATCTTTCACAAACCTTCTACAACTTTTTCATTCATTCACTTTTCATCCTATACTTTTACTCTTCTCATTTTAGAACAACAAACCATTCTAGTTTAAAACAACATACTGAGATCTCATCTCTACAAGAACAACAACAAAAAAATTAGTCAGGCATGGTAGCATGACCTGCAGTCCCAGCTACTGTGGTGACTGAGGTGGGAGTTTGCCTGAGCCTGAGCCCAGGAGTTCAGTGCAGCAGTGAGCTATGATTGTGCCACTACACCCAAGCCTGGGCAGCAGAACCAAACCCCCATGTCTAAAAACCAAAGAAAAAGAAAGAAAAAAAGAAATTATTAGAAAATGTGTTCCCTTTATGGGGCATCCCTGGAAAAATATCCACCAACAGAGGAATCCACTTTACTGATCAAATTATAAGTCAGTCAAATCAGATATTTCAAACACAATGGTATTAGGTACGGCTAACTGAATTGATTGAATTACTTTATTCAAAGGTGTTACCAGTTGATGGCAATTAGATCCACTACCACTGGAAAACATACATTGACCTCTTATAAAATAGTTACTGAAATACCTATGTGTTTAATAATGGAAACTCAGGTATTGGCCCCTCTTATAAACTCTGACATGGCTCAGTAGTGCCAGGCTTTAATGCATTATCCCAAAGCATATTTTCACCAGCTTAAAGAAGCCTGTTGTGGCCCATCAAATGATGATAATCAGATCTTTCACCATTTAAAACTCAGAAAATGGGTCTTTTGGAAGTGACACCTGGGAAAGACGGCTCTTGAACTCTAGTGGAAGGGGACAATACCAAGTTTTCTGCAGCAAACTTCAGGGCCTTAAGCCTTGGATCTACATCTCTTAACTCAAAATGGGCCCTCAAGACTCCTGAAACTACACCTATTAGAGATCTTAAGGTGAAGCTGACTACAGAAGATTTGGCCATAAGCAGATGGCATTCTAGATGTGGACAGCTTTCTTGAGATTGATGATCAAGACTTCTCTGGTATCACAAAAGTCTTGTCTTTTTTACTGTGTTTCTTGTCATTCTAATCTCTTCTCTTTTCTTACAGGAAAATCCGTGGGACCATAATCTATGAATGGCTTTAGTGAAGGCTTATGTTCTAGCAAGAAACCAGAGCAATTTTGGGGCTTGTAGACTAATGTTCCCAAATGATAAAACAATTCCATTAATGCCAATGCCTCTTTGTTTTCCCAATGACACTCCACCTGAAATCTCAAAGGAAGAATGGAAAGCTATCCCTGATATTCTAGCATCACTGCTATTTGGCTTCTTGCCTTCAATGGAAACAATACCATAACCTTTCCAATAATTAACCTAATCACTACCAAGTATATGAAATCTATCCAAGAGATGCCTGCAGAAGGGATATTGTGCCTCCAGGTATTGCAAACTCAAGACCTGGGGACTACCTATGTGGGTAAGAGTAACTGCTTATGTGATGTTGCTAGATTAAATGTAGTGAGGTGTCTTTCCACTAAATGTGGTTATGCACCCTTATAGTATGCTATGAAAGGACCACAAAAAGGTCAGTTTCCGACTGGGCCTTGTTCAGGAGCTACGCTGACTTATGGGCAGATAAATTTATTAATAACTTGACCTCTGCTCAAACACCAGTAGGTATTTTTCACCTCATTTTCAGTCCCTGAGATCCTATATTGGGTCTGTGGAGAATTTGTGTACTCTGTTGTGCCTCCTTGTTGGTTTGGATCTTTCTGTTTGGTCTTGCCCACTCCTGCCTTCCAAAAAGCTCTGCCTGAAATTTCCCAGCGTACTCACAGGCCAAAGAGGTCAATAACTGAAATTAGAACCAACCTCAAAACAGATGAAGATCAGTTATTTTCTATTGAGAAAAGGTTCCAATCAAGTTTCTGGTGGGTCACTGTTGGCAGCAGTGGGGTACTAGTTGTATGGAGTTTGAAACCAATCTGTTTAAATTGGGGAAAAGTCTTGAATTTGGAGCCAATGAGACCTCCAGGGTCGAAGACACTTTCTAAAACATTTTTGTTTAACTAAAACACTTAATGAAACATCTTATAGTCTTAGATCTCCTTTTTGCCCCTATTGGGTGTTGTATGTGGTGCTGAACAAAACTGAATGTTGCACTTATCTTTTCTCTGATTTTACTGCTGACACTTACTTAAAAAGGTAGCTAATATTGCTGTTCCTCTAGATGCTGCCACCAAATACATTAAGGAATTTTTTTTTTTTTTTTTTTTTAGGGGAAAGACACATAATGTGTATACAGGAGCAGCTAACAATTGGTTTGCAGGCATTCTGCATAGTGGATGGCAAACTTGGCTATTACAAGGTTTTCTTTTTCTTTTTTTTCCACAACAAATTTATTTATTTTTCTGGATGCTGCAGACAAACATCTTTATTAAAGACACTATCAAAAGTTTGGCAAAAATTTCAAAAGAGATTTGTAAACATAATGCTTCCCTTTTCAACTGGCAGCACTTTGAAAAGACAATACAGTAAGACAATACAACTTGAATCAACATTAGTTCAAAATCCTTATATTTTTGACCACATAACTTATGTTCCCACATGATAAAACAAGTGACAGTTTAAATCAATGTCAGCAGATAAACTCCATGAAATGAAAGTTTGTGCTGTTTGATGAATCACAGTATGTTATGGTTAAATATATCCACTGTTTTCTATATTCCTGGCACCAGGATGAAAAAAAAATCTTTAAAAGTACATCTTATGTAGGTAATAGCTTCTTTGCATATCTCTCTTCAAAAAATACTTTATAGCAGTACATAAATGGGTTACCTATACATTTAATTTTATAATTTTGTCCCAAAACTATAGATCTGTTTCATTTTCATGTCATATCAATTTTTGCCCAACATTAATAAAGCTGACAAACTTGTTGAAATGGAAATGCTTTTGTTTTCCACAACGAAAGTTGCAATTTGATAGAAAAAAACAAAACAAAACAAAAACACCCTACAGTAACACTCGTCAGTTGTTTAACCTGAGCGTTTGGCCTACGAGGAGTAGCAGCTTTTTTTCCTTCATGCACGCTCACATCCACACCACCTCTGCACACATACAGATCAAACACACACTTCCAGATGCTGGTAGGCCACAATATGCTTCCCATTGCTCTAATCAAGTGGCAAGCAGTGTAGCTGATGATTAACCACACTACGTACAGGACTAGCAAACACCTTAAGGCAACCATTGCAATGGGGGGTTAACTTGCAGGGCGGATTTAACGTTCTAGATCAAGTCAGCCTGTATATACATGTGTGTATGTGAATCTATACACATAAACCTTTCTATTTTTTAACCCTCCAAGATAATGTTTATGTTTTAAATTTTGTGCAAATTTTAAATATTCTACCATTTAAGGCAAAGAGTTTGCATTAAGAAAGGTCAGAAAACAGGCTTATGTTTATCCAAAAGCATTTCACCTTGCACATTACTGTTGTTTTTTAAACACACACAACTTTTAAGTTTGGACATTGGATCCCCAATATCTAAAAAATCATTTCTAATAACAAACACAAGTTTTTGAGGGGAAAAAACTGACTTGAAATGTGGACAATGGATCCCCAAAACCTAAAAAATTATTTCTATTAATAAGCACAAGTCTTGGGAGTGGAGTGGTGGGGAGGACCAGAAAGAGCAGCTTCGAAATGCAGGGAAGCAAAGTAAAATGGAAAAGAAAAAGTAACTCAAGTTTACTAATACTGAAACTTTGAACAGCCAAAGTTTCACCTTTTTAGAATTTAGAGCAACTCCTTTGGAATTTTAAATAAATAAGCTTAAGTTTATTCACATCTTCTGGTCCAAGCAGAGTTCTAGGGCCATTACTCTCTGCTTGCTGTTGGTCAAATTCACCTATTAGCTTTTTGATGTGAGCCAGCTTGTTATGAAGATATTCACGTCTGTATTTTTCTTCATGGTAATTGGGACTAGACTGCTTTATCTTCTGATATTCTTGTAAGACTTCTTCATGAACATTCTGATACTCTTTTGAGCCTGGAGAAAGGTGCTTTCTTTGTGCATCTAGTTTGATAAATCTTCTAGCTACAGTCTCCATCCTGGCATGCAAAGCTCTGTACTCATCATACCCTGCATTGAAGTCATCCTTATAATTCTGGCATTGCTCATAGGAGACGATAGCGATACATTTTATCAAATAATCTAGGAGTTCAGTTGCTGAAGTTTCCATGGAGGCAGTGCAATCCTTTTTAACTCCTCCACTGGAATTTGGACTGGAGTTATTTAGCTTGGCAATTTCCTCTTTTCTCTTAAGATCTTCCTCCTTTTCCTCAATAGTCTCAATGTTGTGCTTTTTTATTTGGTCCTTTTCCTTATGTTTTTTAGACTTCTTTTTGGACTTTTTGTGAGACATTGAATGGTTTTCTTCCATAGGCTTTGGACACTTTAGTAGAACTGAACCAGGGGGTAAGGTTTCCAGAGAAGTCCTAGAGGTATATTTGTCTTGCTGATCCTCATAGATATCGTTTTGACTCAAACTGTCAACGGGTAGGTCTTGGGTCCCCCGGCCTTCTGGAGTGCTAGGGGAATTGGAGTTAGAATTTACAATCTGAGGAGGATGTGAGATGGGCAGATGGGTTGAAGGCAGCGGTGGAGGGGTGGGGATGGCAGCAGCCGCAGGGGGCAGCGGGAGGCCTGCAGCAGATTTTTCACTGGTGGGATTCAAATGATCATTTAGTGTTGGTGGTACTCTGTTCATCAGGTGAGATATTCGGGCTTTTCTATTCATTTAAGGATCAATAAACTCTGAATCCAAAAGCCGCTTCTGAGGAGAAGATACAGCGTCTCTACTCGAACATACAGGAGATTCTGAACGGCTGGTGCCTGCAGCATTCTGAGATGGATTTAGTTTTCTAGAGACCACTGACTCCAATGACCGTCTGTCTATTTCACTGTATCCAGGCCAGTCTCTTCGAAGCTCTTTAAAAACATAATCCTTTAAGGTATATGAGAGGTCTTTAGGATTCAGATTGGCTACCTGTTGCAGAATTGCTCCCAGGGAGTTGTTGTCTTTTTGATTGACACCATCTTTCTGGAGTCTAGCAAGTGGCTCCGGTTTCTTGCAGGCCTTCAGGGCCAGTAAGTGAATCACCCTGTCCTTGTATGGCCTCTGAGAGACGCTGCTGCTGCTGTGTGTCTCTCGAATTGTATTTGCAGGGTTCATGGGGGTTGACCGTTTCCTCTCAGGAACTGTATCTGAAACAGGTTGAGGTGCTTTCCGAATTGGCACTCTTTTCCTTACATATGGTACACCGAGTTTGATAACTTTTGTGCTTCGGTTGCGGGATTCCTCCTCTGCCTGGGTCATTCTTTCTCGTGTCATCGGATCCGAGTCGTTTGTTGCATACACTGTAATTTTATCTTGTATAAATCCCAGGCAGTTGAGCTGGGAGGCTCCAGAGCTGGATGTTTGCTGGATGCATTCAAAGCTGCCCTGAGGGTTGTCTTTGCCCACATTTGACGAATAAAAGTTAAAGTTATGAACTTCATTGAGGAGATCATTTTTTGGAAATTTTGACAAGCCCGTGGAGTCCTTGGAACTGAATTGAAGGTCGAAAAGAATTAAATTCTTGTGGCTCTGGTAAGTCTTGATCGCCCGGATCGCCGTCTCGGTGAGCTTCACACGCAGTACAGGGATGTCATCCTGCCCCAGCCGGCCGCACGACAGCCCATAGAGCTGCTCCTCCCTCTGGCCCGCTGCCCCCCCGCCGCCATCTTAAACTCTCCGCGGTGCCGCTGCTGCCGCGGCTCCAGCTCTAGCCTCCACTGCGGCCCCGATTGCTTGGACTTCTGCAGCCGCCGCCACTGCTAGAGCCATTCCGCTGCTGACTTACTGCCACATACTGCGCGGAGTCAGACCTCGGACTGCCACGGCTGCCACCAGCCCCACCCTCCGGCCCCGCGCCCCGCCCCGGGCTCGTCTCATTGGTTTAATTCCCTTCAGAACCGCCCTCATCGGCCGCCCTCCACCCTCACGGGGGCTGGGCCCAAAGTCGCTGGAGTTTTGCTCCTGGGACCCGACGTCCGAGAGGTAAGAAAGCTATTACAAGGTTTTCTAATCCTTATGTTTCTTTTAGTAGATCTCCAGGTTACTGTGCTTTGTATTATCAGGCTACTTACAAAAATGAATACCTCTTTAAATCAGGCCATTTTACAGCAAACTATGGTCCTTGATCACCATTATGCTCTGAACAAAGACTATGACCAATTGCACTTGAATACCGTTGAAGTTTCTTTATTGACTGAACTTTGAATTGTTTGATTTTGATCAGTTTGGCTTGTGGAAAGTCCTATTAAGAAGAGTTCTTTAGTTCGTTGGTATTATCCTGCTGATAGCTATTATGAAAGTTTCCCTGATGTATTGTATCCTCTCAAGAGTCTTAAATTCTCATATGCAGCTATCCTTTGTATATTAAATGGTCTCCTTATGGTTAAGATAACAAAAACATGAAGAAAGCACGTAAGATTCCAACTAATTTGACACTGTGAATTGTGAATTCTGACCTGAAACCAAGTAAGTCCCTTATGATCATGACAGAGTCCAAGCTATTGGTTAGCCTCTCAAAATTGAGAGGCTGAAATCCTTCGACCAAAATTAACCCATTTGCCCCTTCCCTCCAGCTCCTGGAAACCACTACCCTAACTCTGTTTCCATAAATTTTACTATTTTAGAGTCCACATATAAGTGAGATCATGTAGTACCCACCATGGGCTTATTTTGAGGCGTTGAGTAAATCACCATCTCTTCGTGCTAGGGTATTCTGAGTCAGTCTTGTTATAAAAGATTTTGTTTACGTAACACATTGCAAAACATTTCATAATTCAATGGTTTCTTTCCCAGAAACAAAGCAGTGAAAGTTTCAATAGCCAAAAAGTGTCTAACTCAACTGACCTTTGGCAAAAAATATTGGTATAACTCCAGATAGCCCTAACTTCTGAAGGTAATACTGCCTGGCCTCTGGTGATAAACAAACAAAAACCAAAAACCACACACACACAAACCAGCTTCTTGTCTTTAAATGCGCAAGAATGTTAGCACTTAAAAATTTTAAGATCCACATAAACTAAACAGAACTGTTCAAGTTTTTAAAGGGAGCTTGGAAATTTGAAGAATGTAAAGTTAAAAATATTGCCCCCTGATTCTTATAATTATAATTCTTTTTACTTCCATCCTCATAGCTTCCCTCCTATCCATTATTTAGGTAATTTTGTATCCAAATTTAATCATTTAACACCTTATTTGTTATCAGAATACGTTGCTATGTTATTTTAAGCTTTTCTGGGCAAATTACACATAATTAGATAGGCTGGGTTAGGGCTGTCCACAAGATCCCAGCCTAGAGTGTGGTACAGTAGCCTATTTTCTCTAGGACTCTTGCTGCAACAGGATATGGGAGAAGGGAAACATCAACATTAGCAGAATGGGAGGAACCAGATTATGAAGACATGATCCTTGCATTCCGGCACCTCTCCAGCGGATTTAGAAGAGGACACAGAGGGAGACAGACATATCGCCATTTCTATCATTAGAAGCTCTGCTACGTGCTGAGAGGATAGGTTCTCAAAGCCAGTTAGTATACAAGCAGTGGAGGTGGGGACTGCCCTACTTCTCCTGCCTAGGGTCACACAGTCTGGCAGATCTGGAAAGACTTCCCTGAGAAAGTGACCTAGACACTGATATCTTAGTGGAAATAACTAGGCATTGGGAGGGGGTGAGGTGAGGAGGTCAAGAGCTTTCATGCAAAGGGAATTTTGTGTGGAGACTTTAGACAGGAAGAGGTTTTGCAGAGTGGGGGAACTGAAAGCTAACAGCCAGGCTAAAGTACAGAGCAAATGATGCTGGAGTGTGAGGTGATGTCAAAAGGTAGACACCAGGGCTAGAGGGCGCATAATCTTGCAGGCTGTGCTAATGATTTTGTTTTCTACCCCAAGAATGCTACTTTAGGATATCAGGCAAAAGGTTAGGGTGATGGTGACAGTGGAAATGTAGAAAAAGGAACTTATTCAAGAGGTATTTAAAAAGAAGTGAAATAGAGATGAGTTGGCGATAGATTGGATTAAAAAGAGTGAGGGAGAGGGAGGTGTCAGGCTGCAGCCCAGGTTCTGAGTTGCCAAAGAGGAGTCTTTTCCTCAAGGTGAGCTAAGCCTTGTAACCACGATTTTTGGTCACTTTTTCTTATTTTCAGTGTGAGAAGTGGGGAGTTGGCTATCCAGGTACACACTGTTCTCTTACACTTATTCTTTAAAACAGAGGCGCATATTTGGAGAGTGAATGAGTGAGGAGCCAGAGGAGAAGGTAAGCCGACAGAGGCCAGGGAGGAGAGGAGGAAGAAGAGAGTCTGGGGGTACACCCCCGAAAAGGAGTCAGGGAAGACAACGCAGAGGCCGGGGAGGGGAGAGCAAGAACCATGACAGGGGGAAAGAGAGGCTAGGGAACACTGAGGTGGAGGAATCCTGGGATATGACAGTTGTAAAGAATTGTAGCCAACCTAATCCAATCCTCTCAATGTGCAACTGAGGAAATTAATTTTCATGTTTTTACTTTATTGTAAATGTGATACTTGCACTTGAGAAATTTTGGAAAACAGAAAGATGTAAAGCAAAGTAAGATCACTCCCAGTCCTTCCACCTAGAGGCATCTACTGCTAAAGCAAGGACTTTGCTCCTTTTTTCCCTTTGCATTTTTACCATGGTTGGAATTGTAACACAGACACAACCTTATGTCCTGATTCCAAAACATAAATAATGGTTGCAAAGAGTCCCACACTTTGACCCAAAGTCTCCGTTGAAACAGAAGATTGAGACACGCCAGTTGTGAAACCTACTGAAGTGAGCGGCGGCGCCAGGACTCTTGGGACCCCGACCTCTTTGCAGCTTGCACAGCTAAGGGCGAGGACACCCTTCAGCAGAAGCAGCAAACCGCTGACAAGCCGAGGCAGGAGGGCTGCCGGGGTCCGGGCTTGGGAATTGGCTGGCACCCAGCGGAAAGGGACGTGAGCAGAACAGGAGGCGAGAGGAGTGCGCAGGTCAGAGGGCGGGGCGCGGCGGAACTCCGCGAGGCCCACACGCCAGGCGGTACGCCGCGAGGTCCCCACGCCCGGCGATATGGGGTGCCTGCTGTTTCTGCTGCTCTGGGCGCTCCTCCAGGCTTGGGGAAGCGCTGAAGGTGGGTGGAACGAGGGCGACTGGGTGCGCTCGCGGGAGGGAGGAGAGAGGGAGCTGGCAGGGACTGAGGGCACCACCTGATGGGGACGGGTGAGACCAGGGACGCACTGGCGCGATCCAGAGAGAAAACTCGCTACTCCTTGGCTCCGGGGAGAGGCAGCGCGGCACAGAGTTCGCTGGCATCAGCCCCCCTCCTGAAGCTCATCTCCTCTTGTTTCTTTCCTTCTTCTTTCCCTTTATGCTGGCTGCTCCCCCGGCCACTTGCAACGCGCCTCCAATGTTCATTCTCTCCCAGTCCCGCAAAGCCTTTTCCCCTTCCGCTGCCTCCAGATCTCGTCCTTCGCCAATAGCAACTGGACGCGCACCGATGGTTTGGCGTGGCTGGGGGAGCTGCAGACGCACAGCTGGAGCAACGACTCCGACACTATCCGCTCTCTGAAGCCGTGGTCCCAGGGCACGTTCAGCTACCAGCAGTGGGAGGCGCTGCAGCGTGTATTTCGGGTTTATCGAAGCAGCTTCACCAGGGACGTGAAGGAATTCGCCAAAATGCTGCGCTTATCCTGTGAGCTGAGGGATAGGATCCTGGGCCGGTACCCAAGGGGAGTGAATGGCCACAGAAGCTCAACTGGGAGACTGTGGCACCACCTGATGAGATTCTCTGCTCTGTCCACCTTCTTCTGATTTCCCTTCTACCTGGAGATGTCCCAGTCTTTGACTCTTCAAAGTGTCCCTCGTTCCTGCCTACTCCGGGTCACTTACTCTCCTTTCCCTGAAGTCTGGGTCCCCATTATAACATGCACATCAATTTCTTCTCTTTCATCTCTCCCAGTCTTTCAAACCCTTCTTTGATCTCTTTCCATTCCTCTCCACAGATCCCGTGGAGCTCCAGGTGTCCGCTGGCTGTGAGGTGCACCCTGGAAACGCCTCACATAACTTCTTCCATGTAGCGTTTCAAGGAAGAGATATTCTGAGTTTCCAAGGAACTTCTTGGGAGCCAGCCCAAGAGGCCCCACTTTGGGTAAACTTGGCCATCCAAGTGCTCAACCAGGACAAGTGGACGAGGGAAACAGTGCAGTGGCTCCTTAATGACACCTGCCCCCAATTTGTCAGCGGCCTCCTTGAGTCAGGGAAGTCGGAACTGGAGAAGCAAGGTCAGCCTGTCTTCCTTACTCCCTGCACTCCACTTCCGGGCTCCAAACGGGCTTTTCCATTCCAGGGTTCTCATCCCTTTGAGCATTCAAAGAAGAGGAAGGCCCAAGAGGGGCTGGATAAGGGGTGAGGGTATTTATTCATTTCACAGACATCAACTGAGCACCTCTTGGGTTCCATGAATTCAGTTAATGAACAACTGGGGGTGAAAAGTGTCAGGCAGGTAGGATCCCTACTTGGTGGGGGGATGTTAATTAATGTAATGTTTGAAATAGGCTACATATGTTACTTCCAAACAAAGGGTGTTATAGGAAAACAGACAAGGGGCATTTATAGGAGGCTGGGACCAGAGGAGAAAAAGTATCAGGACAGGCACCCTGAAGAAGGTGGGACAAATGGATTGAAAGTTGTGAGAGACTTCATTTCCAGAAGTGAACATGTCGGGGGCATGAGCCTGGTATGAGGCCTGGAGCCTCTAATGCGGTTTTCACTTTAAGATCCCCCCCGTTCCCTTGTTGGATACAGTGAAGCCCAAGGCCTGGCTGTCCCGTGGCCCCAGTCCTGGCCCTGGCCGTCTGCAGCTTGTGTGCCATATCTCAGGATTCTACCCAAAGCCCGTGTGCGTGAAGTGGATGCGGGGTGAGCAGGAGCAGCAGGGCATTCAGCGAGGGGACATCCTGCCCAATGCTGACGAGACATGGTATCTCCGAGCAACCCTGGAGGTGGCCGCTGGGGAGGCGGCTGGCCTGTCCTGTCGGGTGAAGCACAGCAGTCTAGAGGGCCAAGACATCGTCCTCTACTGGGGTGAGAAAGAGCTGGGCCCCGCTGGAAATGGCAGGAGGTGGTCCTCAGGCATCGAGGGAGGCACTGGGGAAGGATGTGGCTTGATACACCCAGGTTAGAAGAGTTTAGGAGATGAGGCCCCCAATAAGAGGGATAGAGAGAGGGGTTCCAGATACAGGAAGGAGGGAAGTAAAGACCTGAAAGTTAAAAAGGATTGAGATAAAGTGTTCTGTATACAAGAAGAAACAAGACTACAAAATTCAAGGATCCAGAAGTAGGCAGCGAGTAAACAATTCCAGGAGGATTCATTCCTCGGCAGAAAGGGAGCCAGGCCTTTGGGAAGGCAGGTTAGCAAAGATAGCTTGGTTGGTTGAGTGATCCCTGTGTAGGGGCCGATGAATCTGCCTATAGTATCTCATCTCATCATTCACAGTTTTCTTTGAAGCAAGTACTGCTCTTCTCATTTTATAGATGAGGAAATGGAAGCTGAGATAGGTTAACTGCCCGGAGCCACATAGAAAGTGGATGGGGTGAATTTAGATTCAGGTCTGCCTTGCTACAAAGCTGTTGCCCTTTCCCTCCATGCTACACTAACAAATGCCAAAGTGGGCTGAATTTGGGATGCCCGGGCACTGAAAACAAGATGGGGAATCTAAACTTATGAGAAATAGAAATCAGTGTTTTAAATGGAGGAGGAAATAAGAAGCACCTGGTACCCTCACACATGCCTAGACCAGGGGATCGGATATAGAGAGGGAGGGGTCCTGTGCTAAGAGGCAGCCTATGTTCCTCCAAAGCAGGTGGGAGCCACACCTCCGTGGGCTTGATCGCCTTGGCAGTCCTGGCATGCTTGCTGTTCCTCCTTGCACTCATTGTAGGCTTTACCTTCCGGTTTAAGAGGCAAACGTAAGTCTCCCCTTTCCTTTTCCTCAACCTCTCTCCCCTTCATTCCTGGCTCTGCTTTTCCTTAATGGTCTTTCCCTTTCTATTCTCTCACAGTTCCTATCAGGGCATCCTGTGACTTGCCTTGCCACATCTGTGTCTCTGGAACCCAGGGTCTCTGGACCTCAGGTTCCTAGGACTTCAGCCCTGGTCTGCTCGGGAATTGAAGATGAAAGGAGAGATACCTTGAAAAAGTAGAGAACAGTCATAAGGCAGCTTTCATCACACCCTTTTAACACTTATCTAAAATAATTTAAATTCTTTTAAAGAAAATTACACTACAAGTTTATAATCCCAAATGGCTCTGTGAAATCAGAAGGGCAGACGCCTGCAAACTTCTGTCTGAAGACCTACCAGGGACAAGCAGGTAAGAGCTGGGGTGTGAGTGTGTGTGACGGGATCTGCAATGAACTGGAACGAACGCACATGTCCTATCCAAAGGAATCAGCTGCACTTGCTTGTTGTCAAGTGTAAAGTCAGCAGGACCTGGTTTGGCTTTAACCATTTTTCAAGAAAACTGGAAATCTAGATTTTTGTGCGAACATGCCTGATTTTAAAAGGTTGACTCAAGTTTTTACAAAACACTATGTGGGACATCCAAATACATACCTGCTGACTGATGACAAACCCAGGAGTTTGTGTCTCTTTTATAAAAAGTTTGCCCTGGATGTCATATTGGCAGTTGGAGGACACAGTTTCTATTGTAAATTTGGATTTACGACTGAAGAAGGACATTTCCTGTTTAAAAGAAAGTTAGATTATAAGAAACAGAGGCGTCTCACATTTTTACTTGGTGTAATTAATAAATGAAGAGAAATCATAGTGTATGTGTATTATGTTGAAAAAAATTACTCTGAGTAGGGATATTTCTCTCAAATGGTCATCCCTTTTTTTCCTTGGAAGAAGATTGTCATGAAGGCATCCTTTCCTTCCCAAAACAACAACAGCAGCAATAGCAGTCTCCTTTACTTATAGCTATTAAAAGAGACAGTGCAGGGAAAGGGCTACCACTTGGGCAAGCATGAGCTGCAGCGTGATGGTAACCCAGCTATGCTGTGTTCTTATCTTAGAGAGGACAAAGCAGGAAACTTACAGGAACAGCAGACCTTTCTGATGCCAAAGAAATAAGGAGACCAAAATCATGTTTGCCTTGCTGGGAGGTAATCTCCTGGCAGTCAGGGTCCCTGAACACCCAGAAAAAATAAGTGAGACTTAACTGTTGGAGAGTGTTTGTTTGAGAAAGGTGACATTTCACACTCTCTGTACTAGACTTGCACATATGAATTTAGGATATGGGAGAAGATTCTGCTAGCTTCAACATATCCCAAAGCACTTGGACATACCTATAATCCAAGTGCTCGGGGAGGCTGAGGTTGGAGGATTGCTTAAGGCCAGGCATTTGAAATCAGCCTGGGCAGCATAATGAGATCCTGTCTCTACAAAAAATTAAAAAATTAGCCAGTCATGGTGGTGAGCGCCTGTAGTCCTAGCTACTCTGGAGGCTGAGGTGGGAGGATCCCTTGAGCCCATGAATTCCAGGTTAGTGTGAGCTATGATTGTGCCACTGCACTCTGAGGGTGACAAAGGGAGACCCCCGTCTCAAAAAAAAAAAAAAAAATTTCTGCTAGCTTCTAAATCAATGGTTCCCAAATTGTAGTAACCTGACCAGCAGCCTCAGCAGGACCTGGGAACTTGTTAGAAATGTAAATTGTTTTGGGCCTCATCCTATACCCGCTGAATGAGAAACTCTGGGTCTGGGAGCGGGCTCAATAGTCAAGCCCCCTGGTGATTCTGATGCTTAGCTAAAGTTGGAGAACCACTGTTCTTAGGCATTGTGCAGTGTTATACAACAACTTCCTCAAAATGCTAAGTGAAAAGGAGATTGGCCTGGCGTCAGTCAGGGAAGGCGTCCTGGAGGGAGGGGAATTTGAAATAGGGTTTTGAAAAACAAAGGCAGTGAGGTGAACCAGCAAGTGCACTGGCTGAAGGGACTGGAGTTCTAGCCTCTGAACCAGTTTCTTCCTGTGCCAAAGGAGGATAATAATGTCTGTCTTGATTGTCTCCTGGACTTGTGGAGTTCAAGTGTGTATTGCCTTAAAAGATGTGGAGGCTGTTGCTGTGTTTGGTACCACATCGCCCTCACGTGGCGCTCTTCAGCTTAGGTTCCTCTAGCAGTGTCAAGTTTGTGAACCAACCCCACTGGCCTTTCTGCATTCTGAGGGCACGTGTGTTAAAGTCTCTACTGATGTCCTTTTGGAAACGCCTCTGCATGAATTTATGGTAGCTCTGACTCATCTTTAAACAATTTTAATTTATTTAGAAAATAAAGGCTTATCTCTCCAGGAAATTTTTTCTTCCTTCAAATAAATACTCAGTTCCAAATATCTCAGAAAATCCTGAGAATTCATCTTAGAACATGTTAATACTCTTTTTATGAATATCTTGTTTCTTATTGAGTGTTGTGCTGATTGTCAATTTATTACCGCTCTGCTCCAAATTCATTCTTCATAATAGGCACAGTGATAATGAACAGAGTTTCTTTAAAGTCAGCACAATGACTTTCTCCTTTAAAGTCAGCACACTGTTAAGCTTTTTCAGTACAGGGCCCTGGAGGGACACAGCAGGAGGAAGGGGCTCTCCTGCAGCTTCCAGCTGCTGCATGGTGGGTCAATGAAGGGGCTGTGAAGACATCCTGTGTGGCACCGCTTGTGGTCCCTGCCCCTCCCAGTACACCATTCTATCTGCAGACCCTCACATCACCTGTGCTTAATCCACCCCCTGCCTGGAGGTTTCCACTGAGCAGTACTTCCTCTGCAAGCCCCTGCCTCAAGCCAGGACGGTTTCTTCCAGCTTGTCTAGCTACTTCAGGCCAGCTTTGGCCTGGGTAAACCTGTGAATGTCTCTGCTACCCAAGGTATGGGACTGAACCATGCCTTCTCCAATAAGATCTGCGCCCCAGCCTTGGGGAGGAGTCACACTTCCGAGCTGCTCTTCTTTGGATATTCTCCTTCCACCCTAGGGTTTTTTGTTGAATTTTCTTATATATTATAATTGTTTTCTTATTATGTTTAATAATTCTGTTAAACTTCCTCTGCTTAACTCACGGTGGAGTTTCCATTTCCTGATTGGACTCAGGAGGATACATGTGTCTTCTCAGCTATACACAGAAATCTGTGAACTTTCCAAAGCTACTACTTGAATTTGCTTTTGCTTATGAGTCTATGGCATAGAGTTGGCCCACTTTGCTTTGCGGCGTAGCTCTTTCTTTAAGAGCTGAGAATGGATGTTCTTTTTTGCCAAAACCATCCTTGGAAGTACCTGCTCCACTTTTTTTTCTTCAATTATTTGTTTGTTTATTTATTTATTTATTTATTATTTATTTTAGATGGAGTCTTGCTCTGTCACCCAGGCTGGAATTCAGTGGCGTGATCTCGGCTCACTGCAACCTCCACCTCCCGGGTTCAAGTGATTCTCCTGCCTCAGCCTCCCAAGTAGCTGGGATTACAGGCGCACACCACCACACTCGGCTAATTTTTGTATTTTTAGTAGAGATGAGGTTTCACCATGTTGGCCAGGCTGGTCTCGAACTCCTGACCTCGTGATCCACCTGCCTCGGCCTCCCATTGTACTGGGATTACAGGCATTAGCCACCGCACCCAGCCTCAACATTTATTACAGGTTCAAGGGGTATATGTTTAGTTTTGTCACAAAGGTATATTGTGTGATGCTGAGGTTTGGAGCACAAATGAATCTGTCTCCCAGATAGTGAGCATAGTACCCAGTAGGTAGCTTTTCAGCCCTTGCCTCCCTTCCTCCCTCCCGACTCTTTTGCTCTGCAGTGTCTATTGTTCTCATCTTTATGTCCATGTGTCCTCAATGTTTAGCTCCCACTTATAAGTGAGAACTTGTGATACTTAGTTTTTTGTTCCCATGTTATTTCGTTTAGGATAATGGCCTCCAGCTGTCTCCATGTTGCTGTAAAGGACATGATTTCAGTCTTTTTAATGGTTGCCTAGTATTTCATGGTGTATACGTACCACATTTTCTTTATCCAATCTGGAGTTGATGCTGCCCCACTCTTAGTGTATCCTCTCCTCTCATTCCCTGGGGTCTCTGTTGCTTAGGGTAACTATAATTGAGAGGGTGCTCGTAATCATTAAGCAGGATGACAGGTGTAAACTGAGACTGGCTTAGACAAACTTTGCTCATTCTATTCGTGCTGTGCAGTTGCTTAAACTGGTTCTTCTTCCTTTGTGGCCTGGACCCTATTCTCAGGCCACATATGTCTTCTCGCTTCCCACTCCCTGTGATGTGATTTGAAAATTGCCTCTAGGTGGAAAGGCAGGGAATAATTAAAAGCTCACCTGGATTATTTTCCCATACTCAGTATCACAACACTCACTTTCTGTTTTTCTCAATGTCTGAAAACACTTGTTTAATATATTTTGATGAGTTTCTACATGTTTTTTGTTGTAGGAAAATATCTTTCTTTCTCTCTCTCTCTCTCTGGAGATCGGGTCTTGCTCTGTTACTCAGGCTAGAGTACAGTGGCAGAATCATAGCTCATGGCAGCCTCGAACTCCTGGGTTCAAGAGATCCCTCTGCTTCAGCCTCCTAAATAGCTGGGATTACAGGAGCACGCAACTATTCCTGGCTAAGTCATTTTTATTTTTTGGAGATGGGGGGTCTCACTACATTGCCCAGGCTGGTCTTCATTTTTTTTGGCCTCGAGCAGTCCTCCTGCCTCAGCTTTCCAAAGGGTTGGGAGTACATGCATGAGCTACTGTTCCAGGCCTGGTTTGGCTTTCTTGGGGCATTTTTATTTAGTTTTTAATATACCTTCTTTTCAAAAATCCCAAAGTTATATAGCTGGATAATATTTTGACATTTTAACATATGCATTTATTTCTTTTCTTACATGTTTCCTCTTTTCTCCTTCTTGTCTATGTAAGATATTTACACATTTCTCTTTGCCTCAGGGGAAGAATGTGGCAAGATAGAAAACAGAAATAGTTTCCCAGTCATTCTGTGTTATTTCCAGCAGCACTATCCGGGAGGGGACAAAAACGCAGAGAGAATGACTATGACGTTCTGCTGGACAACAGGTCATGGGTAGCCTTAGCAAAACACCCATACTTATAATTGTGGCCCAGAAATCTCAGAAAGGCTACTGTGTCTTAAAAGACTGTGCAGAAAGTGATATGTCTATTTCAGGGATAATCAGTATGGCTTAACAAATGAGTGTCAGTGAGTATAAGAGTTAAGAGTTCTGGATTGGGGACAGAAATCAGGAAAAACTAAAATTACATGTTTTCTACCACTGGACGAATGATGCTCAGAGTTGGAAATTACGTTAACTAATGGAAAATAAAGCGATATCCAACATATTGTTGGATATTGTAAGATTCACATGTATTACCTGTGGGATTTGTGTGGGATTACTAAGAATTATTTTACAGAACATGTCTATCTCCTGGGTAAATCATAGCCTCCAGCACTGGAGCCTGTGCATTTTGAGACAATTGCTGTGACTGTATGGGGACATTTATTTGAAGTCTGGAGATGGACTTAGAATTTAAAACTGATTCCTGAAACTTCTGTGGACTATAGTAAACACTGTAAGATGACGATAGAATGATCTATAGCCCATAGTGGACATACGGTGGTTGGAAGATGAAAAAAACAAGGTAAAACCAGTCTTGTTAGAATTTTCTGAGAAGATTAAATTCTGTTAGTTTCAGAAAAATAACTAGAAATGAAGGAAAGTGGAAAATTACATATATGGCCTGTATTTCAGACTCTACATTTCAACAATAGTAACAATAGTAACACAGTTACTACAGCAACATCAGCTTCTTGGTAAGAGATGGGCACGGGCTGGGAGAAATTTCAACTGAAAAATGTGAATCTAGCTCATAGGGAACAGTTTTGGGTAGGTGTAAAATCATCTTGCCTGATAGACCTTCAAAGAACTGAAGCTCGTAAAGCAGAAACAGAAGTGAAGTGGTTTGGCCGGGTGCGGTGGCTCAAGCCTGTAATCCTAGCACTTTGGGAGGCCGAGACGGGTGGATCACAAGGTCAGGAGATCGAGACCATCCTGGCTAACCCGGTGAAACCCCGTCTCTACTAAAAAATACAAAAAACTAGCCGGGCGAGGTGGCGGGCGCCTGTAGTCCCAGCTACTCGGGAGGCTGAGGCAGGAGAATGGCGTAAACCCGGGAGGCGGAGCTTGCAGTGAGCTGAGATCCGGCCACTGCACTCCCGCCTGGGCGACAGAGCGAGACTCCGTCTCAAAAAAAAAGTGAAGTGGTTTTCTCACCACCATGATCAAAAGAAACCTGACACAGTTAATGTAATGTTGGTGGTATAATCCTAGACCAAGTGAGAGAGTTCAAAAATGTGGTGGTTGAAATAGCCTACTGACTTTGCAGCCTTTGGGGAGTCCAGCAAAAGCAGCCTTCTACTGGGCCTGAGAGCTGGCTGTTAAGGCAAAGGGACCATCATGTCACCCACGCATGGAAAAGGAATAGATACACTTAGCTGTTTTCACGGATGATGTTACCATATACCTGGAAAACCCAAGCAACCTTATTTGGAAAAACAAATAGTAGAATTTATAAGGGAATTTCAACAGGCGAAAAAGATGAATATATGAAAATCAAAACAATTTTTTCCTGTTAACAATAACCAAGTAAAAATGTAAATAGGAAATAATAGTCTATTAATAGTCCATTGAAAAAACAAGAATTTTAAAGACTTAAGAATACCTTTCACAAGAATATTGTGGACCCAGATGAAGAAAAGTATAGAGTCCTCTGAAGGACAATAAACATGTTCTGAATTTATGAAAAGCCGTGCTATAGTCTTAGTTTAGAACATTTACTATAGTTAAATATTAATTATCTCTTCAAATTTGTAAATTAAATACAATTCTAAGTAGTATTAAAATGACCCCAACACACAAAAAATAGTAAAGATGGGGAATCTGCCATAATAGATATTAAAACCCAAAGCCAATGTCATCAAAACATCATGGTAATACAATAGAAGTTGACAAATAGAAGAATAGAGGAAAAGAATAGAAAGCTAAGACATAGATCTCAATACATAAGGAAATTAATCTATGTATGAGATGTCATTTCATATTACTGCAAAGAATAATTAATGGATGGACCTCCTACTCATGTAGAAAAAAACTAATTGGAACTTTGCCTCATAGAATAACCATAAATAAACTCTAGATGTATTAAAGACATGGAAGGTTTGAGTATTTTTTAATCAAAGCAGAAATACAGAAACTATAAAATAAAATATAGATATATTAACAAATAAAATGTTTTTAAGGCAATAGATGGCATAAACCAACCATAAATTGGGAAAATATCTGTATTACAAATGACAGATAGTGTTAGTTAGTATTAAAAATGAGCATAGTCACTCACAAATTTATAAGAATAAGTTCAACACTCAGATAATAAATGGGTAAAGACTATGAAAAGATAACTCATGAAGAAAAATTTAACATTGCCAATATAACAAAGATAACCATTCTCATTAGTAGTCACAGAAGAATCATGAGATATCCATTCTAACTTATCAAATTGATAACAATGAAGGAGGATAATATATTTTTTTTAACAGCTTTTTGAAAGCTTTTTGGCAAAAATCTCTTTACATGAAAAAGTAATGGGCCCCTGAACTCAAGAATCCTACTCTTGGGAACGTATTTTATTAAAATGAAAGCACCATTGTTTGAGGATGTATGTACAAGATGATAGTTGCAGCCCTTCGTGTGTGTCTCTCTCTCTCTCTCTCTCTCTCTATATATATATATATATATATACACACATATATATAGTAGTGGCCAAAAACTGAAAATAGATATTAATTAGGACTAGGTGCAGTTGCTTAAGGCAAAAACAGCCCCCCGCAAAAAGAGGCTTAAACAAGTAAAAGTCTTAAATAAGACTTTTATTCTCTTACAGAATAGAAGTCCAGACGTAAGCACTCAAAGGCTAGCTTCCTGAGGTTAATAGGGACCCGGCTTTGTTGAGCTCGTTGCTCTGTTACTCGTTATTATGCTCCATGCTAAATGCTAAAGTGTGATCCATCACAAGAGTTTTCTGGGTAGCAGGATGGAGGAAGAAAAAAGGACAACGCCTTTATCCCCACTTTTAAAGTGAATTAACAGAAGTAGGAGACATGAACGCAAGCCTTCTGCTACTGTCTTAATAAGAAGCATTCATGCGACCACAGCTACATGCCAGTGAGGCTGGGATATCTAGCATTAGTGAGAATATGCCTAACTAAAAATCAGGTTTTGTTGCTAATGAATTTGATGAGGCAATTTGCAGTTTCTGTTACAGGCAAACCATGGAACAATGGGCAGTCATTGAAAGAAATGAGTTAGATATATTAACTTAGACTTGAAAGAACTAGAATAACTTTACTAAGTTTTGAGAATCTGTAACCAATTTATTTCTCTTACATTTTCCTTTGTTTATTCACAAAAATTACACATAATTAATATGTTTGTTTAAAAAAGTTCAAAAGACCACTTAAAAAGAAAAGTTAAAACACAAGGAGATAAAAATACTGCGTTGGTTTAATTGACAGTTTTTTTCTTTTCTTAGTGGCACATAAAATATTTGCATAATTACAGTTGGCAACATCTTAGCATGATGAAATATGATATCATAATTTAAATTAATATGAGAGTATGATACAACATTACGACAACAGATACCATATGACTCTGATAATACCTTCATTTACTTTCCTAAAATTTTACAAAATTTTTACTCTTGGTTATCACCTCAAAAGAATAGGTAAAATCTTCTTTTTTTTTCTTTGGAGATGGAATCTCACCCTGTCCCCCAGGCTGGAGTGCAGTGCTGCAATCTCGGCCCACTGCAACTTCTGTCTCCTAGGTTCAAGGTTCAAGTGATTCTCCTGTCTCAGCCTCCCTGGTAGCTGGGATTACAGGCGCCCACCACCACACCCGGCTAATTTTTGTATTTTTTTAAATACAGATGGGATTTGGCTATGTTGGCCAGGCTGGTCTTAAACTCCTGACCTCAGGTGATCTGCCCACCTTGGCCTCCCGAAGTGCTGGGATTACAGGTGTGAGTCACCGTGCCCGGCCAGTAGGCAAAATCTTAATGCATGACTTTGTACTACCACAGCACATCTTCCTGACTCTTGGTATCTGACTCCCTGGAGACCATTTTTTGGGCTCTACTCCTCACCCTCCTGGAATCTACCAATTCTTTGTTAGCTCCCCTGATCAGTGTGCTGGCTGTCTTGCTCCAAAATCTGTTAATCAATTGTGGGTCATTCAAGGGCTTTTCAAAATGGAGGAAAAATAGTTTATTTTGTGGAGATGCCATTTTCTCTTTTCTTTTCCAAATTATTGGAATCTAGGTGAAGAAATACTTCATCTAAAATACAGGGTCATGGATGCTATGAATCGGTTTGCTGAAACTGGAAAGGTAAAACCACATTTCTCAGACTACTTTTCATTTTCAGTTTTGGATGTATATTTGGTTTTAACATTTAGATGCACTCTTGGGACATTTTTAGCCAGGCTTTTAACTACAAATGCACTTTCTTTAATAGATACAGAGTTATTCAACAACTCTGATTAAATGAATGAACACCTTGAAAAACACAGACTACCAAAGTTCACCCAAAAAGAAACAGATGGTCAGGGGTGGTGGCTCATACCTGTAATTCCAAAACTTTGGGAGGCTGAGGCGGGTGGATCATGAGGTCAGGAGTTCAAGACCAGCCTGGCCAACATGGTGAAATGATGTCTCTACTAAAAATATAAAAATTTGCCAGTCACAGTGGCTGACATCTGTAGTCCTAGCTGCAAGGGAGGCTGAGGCAGGAGAATCACTTGGACCTGCGGGGCAGAGGTTGCAATGAGCCAAGATGGCACCACTGCAATCCAGCCTGAGTGACAAAGTGGGATTCTGTCTCAAAAAATAAAAATAAAAAAAAAGAAATAGATGACCTGAATAACTTTTTCTGATATTGATAATTTGTATTGTTCCTCTTTTTTTCTCCACAGATTAGTCAGGCTAGAGGTTTATTGGTTTTATTAATCTTTTCATTGATTTCTTTCTTCTATTTAATTCGGGTTTAGTTTGTTCTTTTTTTGCTAGCTTTTAAAGATAAAAGCTGAAGCTATTGATTTGACATCTTTATCCACTTCTTTAAAAAAAATTAATAGCTAGTTTAGTGACACAAAGAAAATAAATTGTGCTTCTTCAGCAGATAAGTCCTGATTGACAAAAATCATGTAATATACATATGATTAAAAATTCAAACAAATGCTTACAGAAAAGAAAATTAGTATCCCTTCCTTTCTGCTTCCCATTGTCCCTCTCATAAGGAATAACCTCTCCTATTTACTTTTTAAAAAATTCTTAAGTTGATACATAATAATTGTATGTATTTATGGGGTACATGGGATATTCTGATACATGTATACATGCATAATGATCAAATCAGAGTATTTAACATACCCGTCACCTCAAACATTTACCATTTCTTTGTGCCTGGTAACATTTCAAATCTTTTCTTCTAGCTATTTTGAAATACACAATATGTTAACTATAGTTACCCTACTATGGTATTGAACAGCAAACTTATTCCTTCTATATAACCGTATGTTTGTACACATTAATGTGGCCACACCACATTTTCTTTATGCATTTATCCATCGATGGATTCAGATTGATTCCATATCTTGGCGATTGTGACTAGTGCTATTGTTTTCCATAATAGCTCTACTGATTTACATTCCCATGAACAGTGTGTCAGAGTTCCATTTTCTACACAACTTCACCAGCATTTGTTATTTATTTATTTATTTTTTGGATAGTAGTCATTTTAACTGGAGTAAGGTGATATCTCATTGTGGTTTTGATTTGCATTTCCTTGATGATTAGTGATGTTGAACATTTTTTGATGCACCTGTTGCTTATTTGTATGTCTTCTTTTGAGAAATTTCTATTCATGTCCTGTGCCCAGTTTTTAATGAGTTTTTTTTTTTTAAGTTTTTTTGGGCTGTAAGTTTAATGCAAAATAATCCTCTCCAATTTTACTGAGGTGGCTGACTACCTCCACAACCAAATCCGCCTCTAAACTGGAATTCGGTTGCTGACCCATTCCCAGTCTCAGCCTTCTTGTTGGCATCAGGGGGCACAGCAATCCGCCTGTAGGTATCTCTGTCGGCTTCCCCTCTTGTGAGTCTTGCAGGTCGCTCACCCTTCAGACCTTTAGACTGAGGCCTGCCAGTCTCTGGATGGCTGCGGCGTAGGGTGGCAGGCACAATCTCCGGGGCAGATGAAGATAATCACGGAGATACTGGATGCCCTCATCGGTAAGGTACCAGTAGAAATGTCTCCAGGCAAACTGTTCCTTCACGTAGCCTTGGGACTTGGGAGACTGCATGGCCTTCAAGACATGAAGGTTGGGCACATACTTGTCTGCCAGTTCCAGGTGCTTAGGCATATGGACATCTTTCTTGGCCACCATGACTCCCTCCTTAAAAAGGAGTTCATACTCAGCACTTTGGGAGGCTGAGACGGGTGGATCACGAGGTCAGGAGATCGAGACCATCCTGGCTAACACGGTGAAACCCCGTCTCTACTAAAAAGTACAAAAAACTAGCCGTGCGAGGTGGTGGGCGCCTGTAGTCCCAGCTACTCAGGAGGCTGAGGCAGGAGAATGGCATAAACCCGGGAGGCGGAGCTTGCAGTGAGCTGAGATCCGGCCACTGCACTCCAGCCTGGGCGACAGAGCAAGACTCCGTCTCAAAAAAAAAAAAAAAAAAAAAAAGAAGAGTTCATAAATGAGAATCCAGTTCTTCTTAGGCATCAACATCTCGTCAGCTGTAGGGTCCGGATCCGGGTCTGGGGCTGGAAAACTCCTTCCCTTCCCTTCCCTTCCCTTCCCTTCCCTTCCCTTCCCTCTTCCCTTCCCTCTTCCCTTCCCTCTTCCCTTCCCTTTTCCCTTCCCTTTTTCCTCCTTTCCTTTCCTTCCCTTCCGGGTCTGGGGCTGAAAAGCTACCCCTCCTCTCCTCCCCTCTCCTCCCCTCTCCTTCCCTCCCCTCCCCTCCCCTCTCCTCTCCCTCCCCTCTCCTCTCCCTCTCTCTCTCTCCCTCCCTCCCTCTCTCTCTCCCCCGTCCCCCACTCTCTCTTTCTCTTTCTCCTTCCTTCCTTCCTTCCTTCCTTCCTTCCTTCCTTCCTTCCTTCCTTCCTTCCTTCCTTCCTTCCTTCCTTCCTTCCTTCCTCTTTTTTTTGGGCTGTTGTTTGAATTTCTTGTATATTGTGGATACTAGGCCCTTACTAAATGGATAATTTGCAAATATTTTCTCCCATTCTGCAGGTTGTTACTTCACTCTGTTGATTGTTTCCTTTGCTGAGCAAATAAAGCCTTTTAGTTTAAGATAGTCCCATTTGTCTATTTTTGTTTTTGTTGCCTGTGCTTTTGGGGTCTTAGCCACAAAATCTTGGCCTAAACAATGTCCTGAAGCATTTCCCCTGTGTTTTCTTCTGGTACTTTTATAGTTTCAGGTCTTACATTTAAGTCTTTATTCTGTTTTGATTTGATTTTTGTATATGGTGAGAGATAGGAATCTAATCTTATTCTTCTGCATGTGGATGGCAAGTTTTCACAGCACCATATTTTATTTTATTTTATTTTAGTGCATCATACTATACTTGATTTATTGACATTACTTAAGTGATTCATTGGACAAAGGTCAAACCTTTTGTTTTTTTTATTAAGCACCTTGCACAGTACAAACTGTCATGAATAGTATCTGTACAACTTAACAGTTTCAATAGCTGTTCAGATACAAACTGATTTCAAACAGATAATTGGCAAACATAATTAAAGTCACAGTTAGACTATAGCAAGTGCTATAAAACATTAATATGTCAGTAATTTACAGTGTTCAATTATGGTTGGCAAAATTAAGTTGGAATATGGCTGGGAATTACTATCATAATCCCAGAAAGTCAGAAGTTTTTGGACACCAAAGCATCCTGCTATAAATTAAGTAGGCACAATTCAAATGTTGTATGCACATTCAAAGGCCATGATCTCTCGAGGAATTTGTATATTAAACATGTAAAACAACAAAAAATATATTCATTCAGAAAGAATTGCCTTCTCCCCTCCCCCATTACTTCCCCTGGGCTCTCCTAACCTATTTGATATTAAAGCTGTAAGATAAGGCATGAATAAAGTTAAATCACTTTCACATCCACATTAGAAATGAAGGCTTAGTTTTTACACTTTGAGACTCAACTTTTCAAAAGCAGAAATTAATTTAGTAAAATGTGAGAGGAAAAGATGTACTTTTAAAATAAGGAGAATAAAAAATGAAAAAGCAAAGCCAACCCAACAACCAAATCACATACATACACATTGATCTCACACTGTTTTCAATGCAAAGGACGAAGTAGAGCCCAAGGACCTTCCAAATAGCAGTAGACCAGCTCCATTTACTGAACAGAGTGTCCTGTCCCTAATGTATGTTCTTGTGCCTTTGTCAAAAATCAGTTGGCTGTAAATGTGGACTTATTTCTAGGTTCTCTGTTCTGGTCCGTGTGTCTGTTTTTATATAAATACTATGACGTTTGCTTCCTATGGCTTTGTAGTATATTTTGAATATACTACAGGTGGTGTGACGGGCCTCCAACTTTATTCTTTCTGCTCAATATTGCTTTGGCTATTTGGGGTCTTTTGTGGTTCCATACCAATTTTAGGATTGTTTTCTCTGTTTCTGTGAAGGCTGTCATTGGCATTTTGGTAGCAGTTACATTGAATCTATATATTGCTTTGGGTAGTATGGCTATTTTAAAAATATAATTCTTCCATTCCTTGCAGATGGGATGTTTTTTCCATGTGTTTCTGTCATCTTCAATTTCTTTCAATAATATTTTGCAGTTTTCCTTAGATATCTTTCACTCCTCGGGTTACACTCATTCCTAGGTATTTTATTTTTTTGTAGCTATTATACATGGGATTGCTTTCTTGATTTCTTTTTCAGCTACCTTGTTGTTGGTGTATAGAAATGCTTCTGACTTTTGCATGTTGACTGATTTTGTATCTTGCAACTTTACTGTGTTGATCAGTTCTGTGAGTTTTTGGTGAAGTCTCTACATTTTTCTAGTTATAAGATCATATAATCTTCAAAGAGGGAGCAATTAGACTTCCTCTTTGCTAATTTGGAAAACCTTTATTTCTTTCTCTTGCCTGATTGCGTTAGACAGAACTTCTAGTACTGTGTTGAATAGGAGTGGTGAAAGAGAGCATATTTGTTTTGTTCCAGTTCTTGGAAGAAAGGCATTCAGCCTCTCCCCATTCAGTATAATGTCAGCTATGGGTTTGTCATATATGGCCTTTGTTATGTGGAAATATGTTCCTTCTATGCCCAATTTGTTTTCAGTATTTGTTATGAAGGGATACTGAATTTTATCAAAGGCTTTTTCTGCATCTATGGAGATGATCATACTTTTTTTGTTTTTTATTCTGTTGATGTGATGTATCACATTTATTGATTAGCATATGTTTTATGCAGCAGGAGCTCCTGGGCTCACGATAGAATGATGGAATTTTAGATCACATGGAATTTTAAACATAATTACATGTTATAATCCTTTCAGCCTAGTAGGAGATAATTATGAGAAAGATTAGATCAGTTATGAACAAAACAAAGAAACCATAATTTTCTCTGCAATTTGGCTATGATTTAAACAATATACAATTTTCTGTGTAGAAAATGAAACATATTTGCTCCTATGGTAACATAAAAAAAACCCACCTCTCAGATCTTATAAAACTCATACTCATTTATGAAACTACTGAAGATTGGTAGTTGCAAGAAAAGTCCAGAAGGTCTGATTTTCAGAGAGGGGGGCCCTTTATGAGTGACCTTTTAGCAGTGGCAGTTTGCGGAGGCAAAGGTGGAGAAGAAAGCCTGCCAAAGACTGAGATAGATGAGCTATTGGCACTTTTGGTGGCCAGGCAGGGACATTGGAGTCTAGAAGACTCCCAAATGCAGCAATAATATACTTAACTCAGAAATTGCTTTCTGGTGTCCCATTCCCATTTTACAGAGAACAGGGTGGGGCTAAAAAGCAGAAACAACTTTCCACATATTCTTGTGGTGCCTGGGAACAGAGTTCTGCTCCTACTGATTCAAAATGTAAAACTCAGGTCCAAGACACACTAGGCTCCAGGATTAAACATTGACAAGATCAAAGAAATTAGGCTTTGGAGGCCGGGCATGGTGGCTCATGCCTGTAATCCCAGCACTTAGGGAGGTGAGGTGGGTGGATAACAAGGTCAGGAGTTCAAGACCAGCCTCACCAATATGGTGAAACTCCATCTCTACCAAAAAATACAAAAATTACCCAGGCATGGTAGCGGGCATCTGTAATCCCAGCTACTCAGGAGGCTGAGGCAGGAAAATCGCTTGAACCTGGGAGGCGGAGGTTACAGTGAGCTGAGATCCCACCATTGCACTCTAGCCTGGGCACTAAGAATGAAACTCTGTCTAAAAACAAACAAACAAACAAACAAACAAACAAACAAAAAACTAGGCTTTGGTAGAATGGGCTGTGGCATCAGGAGGAAAGCCTAACCAGTGATGAATTCAATCTTAAAAATTGCTGCTTAGTTCAAGATTAACCTGATGCTCAGTGAAATATGAATAATCACTTTCCTACTGTAGCAGCCACACATAGAAGAGATTGTGCATGCCTGGAAATAAAAACAAAGCAAAAGAGTTGCATAACTCAGTCTTCACTGTTATCCATATACTACGTTCAGTATACCATAAAACATGACCACAGATGTAAATACTGTGTTCAGTATGCCATAAAACATGACCACAGACGTAAAAAAAACAGGACCCATAAAAAAATCAACAAAACAAAAGAAACAAATTCACAGATAACCCAGACATTGGAACTGGCAGAAAAGGATTTTTAAAACTAGTATTATAAATATATATGGGAAATTATAAGTAAAAGATGAAATGAATGGATGAATATATGAAGAATCTTATAAAATAAATAAAAATTGAAAAAATAAACTCATCGAATGAATTCTGAAAAACAAAAACATACCTGGTGGCCTTAACAGCAGAACAAGCAATGCAGAAGGAAGAGTCAATTATCTTGAAGAAAGATTAATAGAAATTATTCAAAATAAGATATAGAGAAAAAAATACTGAAATATTTATAAATCTATACAGTGTCTACAACTTTTTAAAATGATAATTAGACTGGTACAGAAATAATCTTTTAAGAAATAATGACCAAATTTTCCCCAAATTGAAAAATATTAATTTATAAGTTCAGAAATCCTAGTGAATTTCAAACGGAATAAACACAAAGAAACTATGCCATGGCATGTCATAGTCAAACTGCTGACCAAGCAAAGCATAGAAAAACTTTTCAGCATAGAAAAGCTGCTGAAAACCCATGATAACAAGACAATTTTAAAAACAACCATGAAAAAAGACATAGCACATCCAGGGGAACAATGGAAAGAATGGCAGTTGACTTCTTATTAGAAATAGAAGCCAGAGATGAGGGAATAAAACACATCTTTAAAGTGCTAAGAACAAACAGTCAAGAAGAAACAATCCATCAACTTAGAATTCTACATCCAGCAAAAATACCCTTTACAAATAAAAGTGAAATAAAGGCATTTTGAAAATAAAAATGAAAGTGCAGGGCATTTGTTGCCTGTAGACCTATTAAGAAATGCTAAAAGAAGTCTCTCAGGATGAAGAGAAGTAACACAAGTTATAAATTCAGATATAAGGCCGGGCGCGGTGGCTCAAGCCTGTAATCCCAGCACTTTGGGAGGCCGAGACGGGCGGATCACGAGGTCAGGAGATCGAGACCATACTGGCTAATATGGTGAAACCCCGTCTCTACTAAAAATACAAAAAACTAGCCGGGCGAGGTGGCGGGCGCCTGTAGTCCCAGCTACTCGGGAGGCTGAGGCAGGAGAATGGCGTAAACCCAGGAGGCGGAGCTTGCAGTGAGCTGAGATCCGGCCACTGCATTCCAGCCTGGGTGACAAAGCGAGACTCCGTCTCAAAAAAAAAAAAAAAAAAAAAAAAAAAAAAAAAAATAAATAAATAAATTCAGATATAAAAGAAGGATGGAAAAGAATTGAAAATAGTAAATAAGTGGAATATTTTATAATTAATCAGTTCACAAAGAAGAAATAAAAATTATAAATGTCAATGCACTTAATAATATTTCAAAATTAATGATAAGAAGATTAATAGAAACAAAGTAAAAATTAAATCACAAACATGGTTGGAGATTTTTAACACACTTTCTTTCAGCAACTGATAGACTGAACAAAAGTCAATAAAGATATAGAAGATTTCAACAATACTACCAATCAATATGGCCTGATATACACCTATTGAACATTACATCTGATAACTTCTGAATATATCTGTTTTTTCCTGCACACATAGAACATTTACCAAAGTAGACCACATGCTGAGTCATAAAAATGTCTATATAAATATGAAAGGACTGAAATCACTGAGTATGTTCTCTGATCACAGTGGAATTGAATTTAGAATCAATAACAATAAGAAATCTAAAAAATACCCAAATATTTAAAAATTAAGCAACACAATTCTAAATATTTCATGGGTTAGTAAAGAATTCAAAAAAGAAATTAGAAAACATTTTAAAATAAATGATAATAAAGACACAACATATCAAATTATATGAGATACTTTAAATATGGTGCAAACAGGAACTTCAGAGCTTCAAATATTCATGTTATACAACAACAAGAAGGAATGTTTAATATCAGTGAGCTAACCTTACAAAGCAAGAACAAAAAGAACAAAGTAAACCCAACATAAATAGGAGATAATAATAAAGATAAACAAGAAATCAATAAAACAGAAAACAAACAATAGAGAAAATCAATAACGCCAAATGTTTAGTTTTGAGATTAATAAAATTGATAGCTTCCTAGCAAGAATGATCAAGAAAAAAGAGAAAAATAACAAATTGCCAATATAATAATAAAAAAAGAATATTACCACAAATCCTATTATTAAAGAGATAAGTTGAAAATTTAATGAAACTATTTATACCAATATATTTGAAAATGTACTTTTAAATGAAAAAATTCCTTAATGAACTCAATTCACTAAAAGTGAGACAGAAAGAACATTTGAATAGCTCTATGATGATAATTTGCTATTAAAATAACAAATAAATAGTAAATAAATAAGATAAAGTAAAAATAAAATAATAAATAACAAAAATTAACATATTTTGTTTTAAAAACTCCTCTCATAAAGAAAAATCATAATCCAGAAGGCTTAGTGAATTCTATCAAACATTTAAAGAAGACAAAAAAATCAATCTTACTTGAAATCTTACTTTAGGTAGATAGCATATTCCTAATATTGAAACTTTATAAACAAATTACAAGAAAAGAAAATTCAAAATAATATTACTCATACAGTTAAACACAAATATCTTTCAATAGTTTAATAAAATCTAGCAATATATAAAAGGTTATTAAATCATAATTATGTGGGGTCTATCATAGAAAAGAAAGATTGGCTTAATATTTGAAAATTAAAGTGTAATCAATCTCAATAATTCACCTATACTTTATTCCTATATTCTCCTATATTTTGTTCCTACATAATTCCTATATTCAAAATATAGGAGAATGTAGAGAATTATAGAAAAATAATCATATGCTTACTTGAACAGATAAATAGAAGTTTTGATACATTCAACATCTGTTTATGATAAAAAGCTACTAGTAAATTAGAAATAAAAAGGAATTTCCTCAATTTGACAAAAAGCAACAACAAAAAGTTATAGCTAATATAACACTTAATGGTGATATTATACACTTTTCTTATCTTGGGAACAAGGCAAGAATGTGCTCTGCATGTCTATTCAGCACTGTCCTGGATGTCCCAATCTCATTAGTTAAGAATTAATTAGGCAAAGGCAAGAAGTTAAAGTCATAAACTGGAAAATAATAAGTCTACTACATTTATTTGTAGGTGACATAATCATTCTCTATACAACAAAGAACATTTAATTCCATTCTATGCTTTTAACTCGGTCCCTAGCCTGCATAGTTAGTATACAATTTGCAAAGTTGGTAAGAGAACCAAATTAGCAATATGGCAAACCAAATCAGGACAAAGGACAATCATAGAAATTTGGTTAGAAATGCATTAATGAGTTAACAAGCTACCTTCGCTTTATCTAAAACTTTAAATAAATATGAATAGCAGCAAAACCAACACAAACTGTGATTTATAATGGATTATAATGGATAAAATGGCATATACAAGCATTTAAATCAATTTGGAAATCTGGAAAAATTGAATTTTTAAGAAATAATGGGTACAAAAGAAAACTCACAAATGCAAACCCTTTGTATAGGTGAAATTCATATTTGATGCACCAATTTTTTTTTTACCATGAATAATTTTTTTCATATGAAAAAGAGTTGATGCTAATGAATATACTTTTAACACAACAAAGATAAAATGAGAAAAACAGAAATTATTTAATTGTGGTTTTCGAATAATAGAATTAACTTGGCTTAATGGAATTATTTGGTATACTTTAATTTGGAGATTTAAGTAAACAGTGACTCCAGGAGGCTAGATAAATTAGGATTTTTAGATTACGAATGCAATATGGAGATCTCATTTAACAATGACTGTAACTTTGAGATAAAATATGGGGGAAGTAGCCCAGTGACAGCTGAAATCCTTCGTATACAGTTAAGGTCTTATCTACAAAGCTCCCCACATCAATGTAGTTTACTTACAAGCACCACATTGAGTTTGTCTGCCCTTCTGAAAGTGGTGAGTTAAGATAAGGGTCCCAACAGATGAACAGCTGTTACTGCAGGTGAGTGTTCCACATCAGGCACGGGATTTTCAACTCATAATAGAGTGAAGTTGAGCCACATAAAATGTTACGAAGATTTTCCCTTGAAACCATTGAAGAGCTGTAACATGATGCTTGTGAATGTCACCACTAGGTGGCGCTGAAAGTTAAACAGTTATTGAACAGGCTGTGGCGTATTGAAGTTTTCCTAGGGAAAACAATTTGATTTTTTATTTTGTGTCTATATATTTTTTGTTTGACCTTAAAACATCATAGTAGCAGACATCTCTTGTACCCTGCCTTACACCTCAGCCCATTTGTTTTCCTCCAGCCCTTGGTGAAGCGCTTGGTTACAGAACCTCAGCTCAGCTCACTGCATATCCCCTGCTTTTTTGCACTAAGTCTTTATTCACAATGCGGTTGGGACACCTGTGAGAAGCTACTTAGCATTTATGAATGCTAAAAACCACGAGTGTGGGGGAATTAAGACCCAATGGGCAATCCGTGACTATTAGGAGACGGGAGTCAGGGCTTTGTGTTCCTCTCATATCCCTCAGGTGTACAATTCTAAGGCAAGATCTTCATTGCTCATGAGAGGATTGCAGTGAGGTCAGATCCAGTTTTCCATAGTGGCGACCAGCTTGATAACACCACTCTACTGAGTGCAATTTTGTAGTATGTGTGGACAGCTTTGTATTTGTCAACAGAGTCAAGGGAAGTCCTATGCAGTCTTTGTGTACGTAAGTGCCCCTTTTCTAGTACATTGTTTTACAAATCACAGTCACCACAGCCTCCCCAAACTCCCTCTCTGTCTCCTTAACTCAGCACGCATGTCATGCTGTCTTTGGGACTCTTTGTCCTCCAACATAGTCGTCTGGAAAGTGCATCTATGCATTAAACTACAGCTGTCACATGGCTGATTTTGTTTGTTTCTATTCGCTAATGGATCATGGTCTTACACTGACTATTAGTTAACATCTGAAAACAGTTGTTTCTTTTTTTTTTTTTTTTTTGATCATTTCCTAGTTGTTTATACTGGGAAGTTAAGTCTAGGTCTAATTAGTTCATCATGGCTGTTAGCAGAATTCTGCATAAACTCTACAAGAGTAATTGGTGGCCAAAAAATCCTTTCTTTTTAAAAGCAACTATTTTTATCTTTTCTGTAGCTTTTAAATTCTCTTTTTTCTTAGCCGTGTGATACTAAACTCTTGTGGTTTGAGTCTTTAAAGATATATATATATATATATATATATATATATATATATATATATATAAAAATTATCTTTTTTTGTCCTCTCAATTAAGGGGAAATATGCCATTGGGCTTTATGATGGCTTCAGTGATTGTTGTGCTCATGCATCCAAAGAAATGTGAATTTCTCATCCCTGTCCAGTGATGGATATTTATATACAGGTAACTGCTATTTCATTGTGGATGAAGATTGGAATTCATATGTGAAAAGGAAAGCGAATGAAGAAGGTAGAAAGTGAGAGGGAGAGGGAGAGAGATGGTGTAGTGGAAGAATTCAGAATTTGTGTGACCAAACATATTGAACTATGGTTCTTCACCTTTCATATGAGAATTTGCTGGTAGAGTAGAGGCAAAGAAAGAGAAATCTGCTGTAGTAGCTAAGACATATATTCTGTTAAGAATAACATTTTGGTCCTTGTAAATTCATACATTTTTATATTCTTGTATATTTTCATTTGGTTTTTCCTTTCTAGTTTTTCTGTAACTCTCATTAAATATCCTCACATTTTATCTTATTTTATTTCAATAGTTTTTGGGTAATAGGTGGTTTTTGGTTACATGAATAAATTCTTTAATGGTGATTTCTGAGATTTTGGTGCACCTGTCACCTGAACAGTGTACACTGTACTCATTGTGTAGTCTTTTATCCCTCACCCTCCTCCCACCCTTCCCCTCAAGTTCCCAAAGTCCATCATATCATTCTAACGCCTTTTCATCCTCATAGTTTAGCTCCCACTTATAAGTGAGAACACACAATATTTGGTTTTTCATTCCTGAGTTACTTCACTTAGAATAATGGCCTCCAATGCCATCAAGGTTAGTGCAAAGACCATTATATCATTTTATTTTATGACTGAGTAGTACTCCATGGTGCATATATACCACATTTTCTTTATCTACTCATTGGTTGATGGGTATTTAGGTTGATTCCATGTTTTTTCAATTGAGAATTGTGCTGCTATAAACCTGTGCAAGTATGTGTCTTTTTCCCCTAATGATTTCTTTCCCTTGAGGCAGATACCCAGTAGTGGGATTGCTGGATTGAATGGTATTTCTACTTTTAGTTCTTTAAGAAATCTCCATACTGTTTTCCATAGTGGTTGTACTAACTTACATTCCCCCCAGCAGTGGAAAAGTGTACCCTTTTCAGCACATCCATGCTGACATCTGATTTTTTTTTATTTTAAAATTATGGTCATTCTTGCGGGAGTAAGGTGGTATCTTATTGCGGTTTTAATTTGCATTTCCCTGATCATTGGTGATGTTGAGTATTTTTTTCATATGTTTATTGGCTGTTTTTATATCTTCTTCTGATAATTGTCTATTCATGTCCATTGCCCACTTTTGGATGGGATTATTTGTTTTCTTTCTTGATTTGTTTGCATTCTTTGTAGATTCTGGGTGTTAGTCCTTTGTCAGATGCATAATCCATGGATATTTTTTTCCCACTTTGTGGGGGTTGTCTGTTTACTCTGCTGATCATTTCTTTTGTTGTGCAGAAGCTTTTTAGCTTAAGTATATCCCTTCTATTTATTATTGTTTTTGTTGCATTTGATTTTAGCTTCTTAGTCATGAATTCTTTGCTTAAGCCAATGTCTGATTTTATCGTTTAGAGTTTTTCTTATTTTATCTTATAGAGTTTTTATGGTTTCAGGTCTTCTATTTAAGACTTTGATCCATCTTGAGTTGATTTTTGTATAAGGTGAGAGATGAGGATCCAATTTTATTCTTCTACATGTGGTTTTCCAGGTATTCTAGCACCATTTCTTCAATAGGGTGTCCTTTCCCTGCTTTATGTTTTTGTATGCTTTGTCGAAGATCAGTTGGTAGTATTTGGCTTTATTTCCGGGTTCTCTATTCTGTGCCATCAGTCTACATGCCTATTTTTATACTGTTACCATGCTGTTTTGGCAACTATAGATATAGTCTTGTAGTATAGTTTGAAGTCAGGTAACATGATGGCCCCAAATTTGCTCTTTTTGCTTGGTATTGCTTTTTTTCTATGCAGGCTCATTTTTAGTTCCATATGAATTTTAGGATTTCTTTTTCTAGTTCTGTGAAGAGTGATGATGGTACTTTGATGGGAATTGCAGTGAGTCTGTAGATTCCTTTTGGCAGCATGGTCATTTTCACAATATTGATTCTACCCATTCATGAGCCTGGGATGTGTTACCATTTGTCTGTGTCATTTGTGATTTCTTTCAGCAGTGTTTTGTAGTCTTCTTTGCAGAGATCTTTCACCTCCTTTGCTAAACATATTTCTAAGTATTTTATTTTTTTGTAGCTGATGTAAAAGTGATTGAATTTTTTATTTGGTTCTCAGCTTGGTCATTGTTGGTATGTAACAGTGCTACTGATTTGTATACAATGATTTTGTATTCTGAGACTATAGTGTATTCGTTTATCAAATCTAGAAGCTTTTTGGATGAGTCTTTAGGATTTTCTAGGTCTATGATCATATAATTGGTGAACAGTGACAGTTTGACTTCCTCTTTCTGTTCTGGATGCCCTTTATTTCTTTCTCTCTTGTGATTGCTTTGGCTAGGACTTTCAGTACTATGTTGAATAGAAGTGGTGAGAGTGGGCATCCTTGTCTTGTTCAAGTTCTCAAGGGGAATGCTTTCAACTTTTCCCCATTCAGTATGATGTTGGCTGTGGGCTTGTCATAGATGGCTTTTATTACTTTATGTCCCTTACATGTCACTTTTGTCAAGGGTTTTCCATCATAAAGGGATGCTGGATTTTGTCAAATGCTTTTTCTGCATCTATTGAGGTGATTGTACGATTTTTGTTTTTAATTTTGTTTCTGTGATGTATGACATTTATCCTCAAATTTTTGATGAGCTGATTTTGGCTGTGCCTCTGAGTGGCTAGCAACATGTTACTTATGGAAAGTCATTTTGATAACCTTTTGATGGCAGTGGAGGGTTGCCTGAAGTGGCCACTGCCATCATGCCAGCTGCAGTGGGGAGGCATTATTGGTGGCAGCAAGAGCGGCTGCAGGAGCAGCAATTATGGTGGTGGGTTCCCTGTGCCTGTATCCCAGTGATGGCTGACTGTGCCACCCTCATCCTTGTGCAACCAGGCAGGACCTGCTCCCGGGCCCGGAGGCTCTACCACTCTGGATCCTGGCCCCGCGTCACTGCTCTCGCCCACCACCGCTGTGGGGAGGGCATGGGGAGGAGGCAGACAGTCCCTGGGGCCCGCCCCTAGGAGCCTCCCATGAAGCCCTCTGCCCTGGGAACCGCTGCCATGGGACTGGGCAGAGTTACCCACCAGCGGGGGAGCAACGTGGTTGGCTACGAGGAGCAGGCAGAGAGGAGCCCTGAGGTGGAGCTGGGTCTGCAGTGATGTAGCACTCCACAGAGCCTGCAGGAGCCAGGAGCAGGCAACAGCCCTACCTTCCTGGGCATAGCTGCAGCTGCCCAAATTGCAGCTGTGGACCCAGACGTCTCTGCACTCCTGGGGGCCTGGGAAGGTCCCCCAGCCCTTGCAGGCTCAGAAGTGCCTGCTCCTTCTGCTTGCATTTTCCCTGATGTAAGTGCCTGCTCTGATCTCAGAGCAATGTGGCTCTGAGCCCAGGCATTGTCACAACCTGGCCAAGGGTGCACATGCTCAGGTCACCCTGACATACCAGCCCCCTGCTGCCTCATCTTCCTCTGGACTTTGGGCTCTGACAAACATGGGAGGGAGGCTAAGGGAGAGCTCAGGACAGGCTAGTGCTGGCCTTTGGATGCCTCTTGGCATAAATAGCCTGGGTCCCATGAATGGCAGCAGGAGGCAGACAGGCTCCTGGGCAGAAGGGGGTAGGTCCCCATTGAAGCCCCACCTTCAAACAACAGAAGGCCTGAAGCTTGGGGCATGGTCTGACAGTTCTACAGACCAGAGGGGGAACTCATGGTGCTTTTCCCTGGGCTTGCCCATGGCCACCCATGGACCAATCAGCATGCACTTCCTTCCCTTTGAGGTCGGTAAAAACCCTGGACTCAGCCAGATTCCGGGAGAGGATGTAGAGATGATGGGGAGATGGCAGGACAGGACGACCAGTTGCAGAGAGGAGCTGCCCACCCCAGGGTCTCCTCTCTGCTGAGAGCTGAGGAGATGATGAGATGACCAGCTGCAGAGATAAACTACCCTCTCTGCTGAGAGCTGGACACTTGTGGGGATGACCTACCCAGCAGAGAGGAGCTACCCTCTCTGCTGGGAGGTGAAAACACCTTTGGCACACACTGGCTATGGAGAGGAGCTGCCCTCCTTTGAGCTGTTCTATTGCTCAATACAGCTCATCTTCATCTTGTTCATCCTCCACTTGTCTGCATACCTCATTCTTCCTGGTTGTAGGACAAAAACTCAGGACCCACCAAATGGCAAGGCTAAAAGAGCTGTAACACAAATGGAGCTGAGACATGCCGCTTACTTGCCACATTGTGGGTGACGAGAAGGAGAGAAGAGCTGTGGCTCTTCAGGAGCCCAGACCTGAGAACCTCCCATGCCAGGACTGTGGATTACTTTTTGGGGTCCTGCAGTTCCTGGTGTCTCAAACCTTCTAGGTGCCACTGCATTCCCTGGTGCTAGCCAGGGAAGCTGCTTGTAGTGTGCCTGATCCAGTCACAGCCTTGCAGAAAGCCGGCATCCATGCCAGTACCTGGAGTTGCCCACCCCATGGCAGCAGCTGGTGTGTCTGACTGTGTACAGTGGCTGGATCCCACACTCTCTCATATACCTCTTGTCACTCTGCACCTGGCTCGCCCTTCACAGGTGTGGGATCCAGACTGGTAGTGTGAGCCAAGTGCAGCCTGCCAGACCAAGTGGGTGGAATGAGCCCAGCAGTCTCTGAGCAAAAGTTGGACAAAGGTACCACTGGCCACAGAAGATTCCAGCCAGAAAATTGACACCCCAAAGATCCTGTAACACTTTCACCCTTTAAATGGATAAGGATAATCTAGATTTCTGGTTGGGAAAGTCTCCTTTATCATTTTCTCAAAAGGTATTTCTTAGTTATTGTGTATAAACTAAGTATTCTAGTCATTTATGTTATTGATAGAAGTCTAAAATCTTTTATATGGAATATTTGGAAGTCAATCTCAAGTGATAGAAGCCCATTGGGTCCAGGCTAGTTTGTGGATTCTTGTGAATCTCTTAAGAGCATGAGGTGGTAGAAGGCAGATTGAAGTTTCATGGAAGGAGTCAACTCAAGCACAAAGACCATAGCAGGGCTCATTAGAAAAATATAGGTAGATTCTTTCAGTGTCTAGAACAAGGAGATACCATAAATGTACATGGACAAGAACCAGATGAATTCTCCATTTTGCGTGATATCCCTCTGTGGATCTTCATAGGCCTACAAATCATTGCTCTGCCAAAGTATATTCTGGTAGGTATATAAAGACTTTATATATACCTAGTAGGTACATAAAAACTTTCAAAGAGGGTATAGGGATGGATAGTTTTAAGGGGATCAATTTCCAAATTTTATACATAATCTTCACCAAAATTGACATGCTTAGGTAATTTTCTTGATGCTTCTAACTTCCCTTGACCGTTTTCATAATTGGTTTCCCATGAGGAAAAGCATATAGCTTATCCCTAAAGGTCTTATTCTGGTGTATTGTCAAGGAATGATGCTAAACTTCAGGGGTTCTAAATAAAAGAACAATTTGAAACATTGCTGATGGGGTTGAGAAAGTAATTTCTTCTGTTGGCTAGATAATAAACCCCTTTTCAAATTAATTGGAGTTCCTTTTTTTTTAATTTAAAAAACTGAAATAAGATCTAAGTGAGTTTTCATCTGTGAAATTATTAAAAATAATTTTTGGTGACACATCATTATGTGAATTTTGAGGTATGACTTAAGTGGAATTCAAGAAATTATGTAACATTGTATTAAAAATGCTTTCATTGCTATATGTTAACTTATATGAACACGAGATCTCTCTGCTTTCCTCCATAAAAATTAAAAAATTAGAAAAGAGTTGGTGTCAAACCCTGTCTTATTCTATCAATAAGTAACATTCATCCATAAATATATGACTAACTGAAAATAATTTCAATATCATTCATCTCATTAAGAGATGTATTTTCAATGCAATTCTATTTTATATGTTTAACAATAACATTAAAATTTATGATATATTTTGGCTGTTTTGATCAATCTTGAATTAATAATAACTCCATCTAGAGGAGAGCTTTTAACATGTGGAGGTTAGAGTCACAGAAAATTAGGTTTTTAAAATTTCAATTTGTATAAAATTTTTATTGGAGCAAAGTATGAGAGGGTGATTAATAAAAGACTTTCAAGCATAAAACATAATAAATTATGATAAAATTATGCAAAGAAAGTGTGGTGAAAATATGAGTTTAAGATGTGATATGATTTGGCTGTGTCCCCACCTAAATCTCATCTTGAATTGTAACTCCCACAATTCCCCCCTGTCTTGGGAGGAACCTGGTGGGAGGTGATTGAATTATAGGGGTGGGTCTTTTCTGCATAGTTCTCATGATAGTGAATGAATCTCATGAGATCTGATGGTTTTCAAAATGGAGGTTTCTCTGCATAAACTCTCTCTCTTTGCCTGCTGTCACCCACATAAGATGTGACTTGCTCTTCCTTGCCTTCTACCATGATTGTGAGACCTCCCCAGCCTTATGGAACTGTGTTCAGATGAACCTCTTTCTTTTGTAAGTTTCCCAGTCTCGGGTATGTCTTTATCAGCAGCATGAAAACAAACTAATGCAGTAAATTGGTATCAGTAGAGTGGGGTGTTGCTGAAAATTTTTGGTGATATATCATTATATGAATTTTGAGGTATGACTTAGCTGGAATTCAAGGAATTATGTAACATTGTATTTAAAATTCTTTCATTGTTATATGTTAACTAATGTGAACATGGTATCTCTCTGCTTTCCTCCATAAAAATTAAAAAATTAATTAATCCTAAAAGTGTGGGATTGACTTTGGAACTGAGTAACAGGCAGAGGTTGGAACAGTTTGGAGGGCTCAGAAGAGGACAGGAAGATGTGGGAAAGTTTGGAACTTCCTAGAGACTTGTTGAATGGCTTTGACCAAAGTGCCAATAGTGATATGAACAGCAAGGTCCAGACTGAGGTGGTCTCAGATGGTGATAAGGAACTTGTTGGTAACTGCAGTAAAGGTGACTCTTGTTATGTTTTATCAAGGACACTGGTGGCATTTTGTCCCTGCTCTAGAGATTTGTGGAACTTTGAACTTGAGAGAGATAATTTAGGGTATTTTGTGTAAGAAATTTTTAAGCAGCAAAGCATTCAAGAGGTGACTTGAGTGCTGTTAAAGGCATTTAGTTTCAAAAAGGAAATAAGGCATAAAAGTTCAGAAAATGTGTAGCCTGACAATGCAATAGAAAAGAAAATCCCATTTTCTGAGGAGAAATTCAAACTGGCTGCAGATATTTGCATAAGCAATGAGGAGCTGAATGTTAATCACCAAGAGTGTGGGGGAAAATGTCTCCAGGGCATGTCCAAGACCTTTGCAGCAGCCCCGTCCATCACAGGCCCAGAGACCTAGGAGGAAAAGATGGTTTTAACAGCTGGGCCCAGGTCCCCATTCTGTGTGCAGTCTAGGGACTTGGTGCCCTGCATTCCAGCCACTCCAGCCATTTCTAAAAGAGACCAAGGTAAAACTTGAGCCATGGTTTCACAGAATGCAAGCCCCAAGTCTTGGCAGTTTCCACATGGTATTAAGCCTGAGAGTGCACAGAAGTCAAGAATTGAGTTTGGAAACCTCTGCCTAGATTTCAGAGGATGTATGGAAATGCCTGGATGTCCAGGCAGAAGTTTGCTGCAGGGATGGGGCTCTCATGAAGTACCTCTGCTAAGGCAGTGTGGAAGGGAAATGTGGGATTGGAGCCCCCACACAGAGTCTCTACTGGGGCACTGCCTAGTGGAGCTGTGAGAAGAGGGCCACTGTTCTCCAGATCCCAGAATGGTAGATCCACGGACAGCTTACTCTGCATATCGGGAAAAACTGCAGACACTCAACACCATCCCATGAAAGCAGTCAGAAGGGAGGCTGCCCAAGACCATGTGAATCCACCTCTTGCATCAGTATGACCTGGATGCAGGACATGGAACCAAAAGAGATTATTTTGGAGCTTTAAGATTTGACTGCCATGCTGCATTTTGGACTTGCATGGGGCCTGCAGCCCCTTTGTTTTGGACAATTTCTCCCATTTGGAATGACCATATTTACCCAATTCCTGTACCCTCATTTTGTCTAGGAAGTAACTAACTTGCTTTTACAGGCTTGTAGGCAGAAGGGACTTGCCTTGTCTCAGATGAGATGTTGGACTGTGGACTTTTGAGTTAATTCTGAAGTGAGTTAAGACTCTTGGGGACTGTTGGAAAGACATGATTGGTTTTGAAATGTGAGGACTTGAGATTTGGGAGGGGCCAGAGGTGGAATGGCATTGTTTGGCTGTGTCCCCACCCAAATCTCATCTTGAATTGTAACTCCCACAATTCCCATCTGTCATGGGAGGAACCCAGTGGGAGGCAATTGAATTATGGTGGTGAGTCTTTCCTGCACTCTTCTTATGGGAGTGAATGAGTCTCATGAGATTTGATGGTTTTAAAAATGGGGGTTTCCCTGCACAAGCTTTCTCTCTTTGTCTGCTGCCATCCACGTAAGATGTGACTTGCTCCTCCTTGCCTTCTGCCATGATTGTGAGGCCTCCCCAGCAATGTGGAACTGTCCAATAAACTTCTTTTTTTGGTAAGTTGCCCAGTCTCAGGTATGTCTTATCAGCTGCTTGAAAATGGACTAATACAAGGTGAAAATTGAATTATGTATTTTTTTGTCTAAAAATGTTTGCTTATGTATTTTTAAAATGAATGATGGTAAATATTAAATTATCATATTTAGATTCCTCTAGATATACTGAAAAGGGTAATGTAACAGGTTCATTTTAAAGTGTCAATATCTAAAACATAGTAGGAATTGTACTGTTTGGAACTACTTAAATTTATGAGGAAAATTTTAGATGTCAGCTTAAAAGTATGTGGTACAGTTACATTGTTTTTGAAATTCTTTTGCGAGTGGAGTTTGCAAAAGCACATTCTTGGAATGCTATGTGAAAGACATCAAATTTTCTGATAGTGAACATTTTCTAGGATGTTGGGGATACTAAGAATTATAGAATGAGTACATGCATCATTTGTGTTCTGGGAAGAAGGTATTAACAGTCTCCATCACAGAGGTTGGGCTTTGTGGAAGATTAGTATAAGCATAAGTTTGTTGTCTGGATCTCAAAGAAGCTCCATTTTAAAAAGGTATTTCTCACTGGTGATCTCCTTGCTTGTTCTTAAGGGATTCCCAGGGGCAATGAATTTTTTGGAAATAGGAGAAGACATTGTGTGCCATCTCACTAGCCTCCCCACTCTACAATATAGTTGATTCAGAACCCCTCAGAATAGAATCACACACACCTTTCTCATGTCATAAATCATCCTTATCAGAAATCTATATAATCTAAATTCTGTAGAATGTGGGTTTGTTGTCTTTTTTTTTATTATTATACTTTAAGTTCTAGGGTACATGTGCACAACATGCAGGTTTGTTACATATGTATACATGTGCCATGTTGGTGTGCTGCACCCATTAACTCGTCATTTACATTACATTACATTTACATCTCCTAATGCTATCCCTCCTCCCTGCCCCCTCCCCACAATAGGCCCCAGTGTGTGATGTTCCCCTTCCTGTGTCCAAGTGATCTCATTGTTCAATTCCCACTTATGAGTGAGAGCATGAGGTATTTGCTTTTCTGTTCTTGGGATAGTTTGCTGAGAATGATGGTTTCCAACTGCATCCATGTCCCTACAAAGGACACAGACTCATCCTTTTTTATGGCTGCATAGTATTCCATGGTGTATATGTGCCACATTTTCTTAATCCAGTCTGAGACTGATGGACATTTGGGTTGATTCCAAGTCCTTGCTATTGTGAATAGTGCCGTGATAAACATACACATGCATGTGTCTTTATAGCAGCATGACTTATAATCTTTTGGGTATATCCCAAGTAATGGGATGGCTGGGTCAAATGGTATTTCTAGTTCTAGATCCTTGAAGAATCGCCACACTGTTTTCCACAATGGTTGAACGAGTTTACAGTCCCACCCACAGTGTAAAAGTGTCCCTATTTCTCCACATCCTCTCCAGCACCTGTTGTTTCCTGACTTTTTAATGATCGCCATTCTAACTGGTGTGAGATGTTATCTCATTGTGGTTTTGATTTGCATTTTTCTGATGGCGAGTGATGATGAGCATTTTTTCATGTGTCTGTTGGCTGTATGAATGTCTTCTTTTGAGAAGTGTCTGTTCATATCCTTTGCCCAGTTTTGGATGGGGTTGTTTGTTTTTTTTCTTGTAAATTTGTTTGAGTTCTTTGTAGGTTCTGGATATTAGCCCTTTGTCAGATGAGTAGATTGCAAAAATTTTCTCCGATTCTGTAGGTTACCTATTCACTCTGATGGTAGTTTCTTTTGCTGTGCAGAAGGTTTGTTGTCTTAATTGAAGGTTGACTGATTAAATAGTCCTTTACAAAAAGCCATAACTTTTCTTTTCACTTATATTTAGTATTTTCAACTCCTAACATATATTAAGCTGCTTGTATTTAATGTATACAATTTGATGTTTGATATGTATATACACTCATGAAACTATCACCACAATCTAAATAATGAACATATCCATTATTCTTTAAAGTTTCTGATTCACACCTTAATGGTTGTTAGGTTTTCAATGAGTTGATCCATTTATCATTATAAACTGTCCTTTTTTATCTCTGACAATACTCTTTGTTTTAAAGTCTATTTTACATGATATTAGTAAAATCAGTAGAGTTTTTCTTAATATTTGTATCATTTTTCTTTTTCAATCAATTCATCAATCTGCTGTCACATTATGTGTCTTTAAGTTTAATGTGGGGTTTTTTTTTGGTAGACAACATATTGTTGTGTCTTGCACTTATATCCATTCTGACAACATGTACTTTTTAATTGGTGTTTGGTCCTTTAACATTTATTGTAATTATTGATAGATTGGATTTAGATCTATTGTTTTACTATTTGTTTTATGTTTGTTTTTTCTTTTTTGTTATTCATCTATTCCTCTTTTCTTGCCTTCTTTTGAATTAACTGATTAACTTTGCTATGTTTTCTTTTGAAATCCCACCTCAGCGCCTTCCACCTCAGCCACCCAAATAGCTGGGCCTAGAGGCACACACCACCATACCTGGCTAATTTTTGTTTTAGTCAGTATGGGTTTCTCCATTTGCCCAGGCTGGTCTCAAACTCCTGCACTCACGGAATCTGCTTGCCTTGGCCTCCCAAAGTGCTGAAATTGCAGACGTGAGCCACTGTGCCCAGCTGTAACTTTAAAAATTTCATAACTTGATAGGAGGTATAGCAAGATGGCCAAAGAGAAGCCTCTAGCATTCATTTCCCCTGAAGAAAAATCAAATGGATCAACTATCCACACAAAAAGCACCTTCCTAAGAACCAAAAATCAAGTGAGTGGTCACATCACTTGGCTTTAATATCCTGTTAAGGAAAGAGGCACTAAAGTAGGTAGGAAAGACAGTCTTGAATCACCTACACCACCCCTCCTTGATTCCCCAGCAGTAGCCACTTGGCATGGAGAGAGAATCTGTGGGCTTAGGAAAGGGAGAGTGCAATGATTGTGGGACTTTGCATTGGAACTTAGTGCTGCCCCATGTTGCTTTTTTACTAGAAAACAACATGGAGCAGAACCTGCAGGGGGAGCATTTAGATTAGCCCAAATCAGAAGCAAATCATTCTGGTAAGCCATGCTAAAGCCCTGGGCTAAAGTGCTATGGGGTCTTAAGTAAACTTGAAAGGTAGTCGAGGCCACAAAACTGCAATTCCTGAGCAAGTCCTGGTGCTGTGCGGGGCTCAGAGCCAGTGGACTTGGGGTGTATGCAACCTAATGAGACACCAGCCAGGGTGGTTGAGGGAGTGCTTACATCACCCCTCCCCAACTCCAGGCAGTGAAGCTTACAGCTCCAGGAGAGACTGCTTCTCTCTGCTTGAGGAAGGATGGGGGAAAGTAAAGAAGACTTTGTCTTGCAACTTGGATATGAGCTCAGCTGAGGTGGGAAATTAAAGAAAAATAAAATTAAAAAAGAAAGAAAAATAAGCTTTCTTTTATTAGGTTGACTGGTCCCAGAGGCAGCAACAGGCACAGCACAGACCCAGGAAGAGTCATGATAATATTATCTAATGTGCTCTGGAGACTCTCCCAGGACTCCCTCAACATACGGAGAAGAAAAACAAATTTCCCTTTGTTTTATGGTATGAGTTTATATATTCTTGTTCTCTGTAACTAGTAACTTCAAGTATTCTGTTTTATCTAAGAGGTACAGCAAAGGTTATGAGAAACCTAAGCAGGCCTGAACTACAGCTGTCTAGGCACCATAGTGAAGGTTATGGGATAAACTTGTGCCTAGGCAAACCTAGATAACGGACATCTGTGTTGCACAGCAATGGTTGTATGCAATCCTGAGTTATGAACCTGTTACAGTTTGATTGACTGTCTTTGTCCTGCTTCTGTATCCCTGCTTTCATGCCACTTGTAAGCTTGCTTCAAGTTAGCCCACCCTCTTTTGTGAAGTGTGTATAAAAGTCAACTGCTGTCTTTGTTCCGGGTCCAGTCTTTGGACGTGAGTCTGCTGGGCCTAAGTGCACTCAATAAAAGATTCCCCTGTTTTAACCCAAGGTCTCTCTCATCCTCCTAAATCCCACAACACAGCCACAATAAATAGGGCAACAGGAAGAGTGCTGAGGCCTCCATCTCAGGCCTTAGCTCCTAGATGACGTTTCTAGACACATCCTGGGCCAGAAAGAGACCTACTGCCTTGAAGGGAAGGACCTGTTTTTGGCAGGATTCATCACCTGCTGACTAAAGAGCCCTTAGACCCTGAATAATCAATAGTGGTAGCTAGGCAGTACATTCTGCAGGCCTTGTGAGAGACTCAGAGATGTGCTGGCTTCAGGTGTGACCCAGCACATTCCCAGCTGTGGTAGCCATGGAGAGAGACCCCTTCTGTTTAAGGAAAAGAGAGGGACAAGTAAAGGGAACTTTGTTTTACAACTTGGATACCAGCTTGGCCAGTAGGGTAGAGCACTAAGTGGTCACTTGGGGTCCCTGATTCTAGACCTTGGCTCCTGGATGGCATTTCTGGACCTGACCGGGGCTACAGGGAAGTCCCCTGCCATGAAGAGAGACACTCAGATCTGGCAGCGTTCACCACAAACAGACTGAAGAGCCCTTGTTCTTTGAGTAAACATCAGCAGTAGCTGAGCAGTACTTGTTGTGGACCTGGGGCAGTGGTGGCCCTGGGGAGAGACCTCTGTGCTTGAGGAAAGGGGAGGGAAGAGTAGGAAGGATTTTGTCTTGTAGTTTTAGTGCCAGTTCAGTTGCAGTAGAATACAGCGGTAGGTAGAATCCAGAGGTTCTCAACTCTAAATCCTGGCTCTCAGGAAGCATCTCCAGACCTGCCCAGGGCTGGGGGCAACTTGCCACTCTGAAGGTAAGGACAAGCCTGGTTAGATTTGCCACTTGCTGATTTGAGAGCCCTAAGGCCTTGAGTGACTATAGGCGGTAGCCAGGCAGTGGTCACTGTGGGTCTTGGGAAAGACCAAGTGCTGTTATGGCTTCAGGTCTGACAGAGCACAGTCCCAGTGGTGGTGGCCACAGGGGTGCTTGTGTCATCCCTCCCCCAGCTCCAGGCAGCTCAAGGCAGAGACGGAAAATCTTTTTGTTTGGAGGAAAGTAAGGGAAGAGAATAAGAGTCTCTGCCTGGCAATCCAGGGAATTCTCCTGAATATTACCCAAGACCACCAAGGTGGCACCTCTATGAGTCTACAAGAGCCATAACATTACTGGATTTGAGGTGTCCCCCAAAGCAAATATAGCTGCAATAACCAAATATTTAGATCATAACACTCAAGTTCCTTCAAATATCTGAAAAAGTTTCCCAAGAAGGATGGGTAGAAATAAGCCCAGACTGAGAATACTACAATAAATACCTAACTCTTCAATGCCCAGACACTTGTGAACATCCATAAGCATCAAGAGCATCCAGAATAACATGACCTGACTAAATGAACTAAATAAGGCACTAGTGACCAACCATGGAGAGACAGAGATATGTGACCTTTCAGGCAGATAATTCAAAATAACTGTTTTAAGGAAGCTTAACAAAATCCAATATAATGCAGATAAGGAATTTAGAATCCTATCAGATAAATTTAACAAAGAGATTGAAATAATTATAGAGAATCAAGCAGAAATTCTGGAGTTGAAAAATGCAATTCATATACTGAAGAATTCACCAGAGTCTCTCTCTCTCTCCCTTGTTGGAGATGGGTCTTGCTCTGTCACTCAGACTGGAATGCAGTGGCACAATCATAGTTCATTCCAGCCTCAACCTCCTGGGATCAAGCAATCCTCCCACCTCAGCCTTCCAAGTAGCTGGGAACACAGGCACATGCCACCATGCCAAGATAATTTTTTAAATATGTTTTTGTAGCGATGGTGGTCTCCTCAAGTTGCCCAGGCTGGTCTCAAACTTCTGGGCTCAAGTGATCCTCCCACCACAGCCTCCCAAAGTGCTGTGATCACAAGCATGAGCCATTGTGCCTGGCCCACATCAGAATCTCTTAACAGTAGAATCAATCAAGCAGAAAAAAATTAGTGAGCTTTAATACAGGCTATTTGAAATACACAGTCATAGAAGACAAAAGAAAAAGAAATAGAAAAAGAATAAAGAATGGCTACAAGATCTAGAAAATAGCCCTCAAAAGGGCAAATCTAAGTGCAATTGGCCTTACAGAGTAGGTAGAGGGAGAGATTGGCATAGTAACCAAAATCAACAAAGCTGTAGCCTAACTAAGATAAAAGAGAGAAGTCCCAAATAAATAACATCAGGAGTGAAAAAGAAGACATTACAACTTACAATGCAGAAATTCAAAGGATCATTAGTGGCCACTATGAGCAACTGTATGCCAATAAATTGGAAAACCTAGAAGAAATGGATAAATTCTCGGACACATGCAACCTAAAAAGACTCAGCCATGAAGAAATCCAAAACCTGAACAGACCAATAACAAGTAATGAGATTGAAGCCATTATAAATAGTCACAGCACAGAAAATCCTGGGACCCAATGGCTTCACTGCTGAGCTTGACCAAACATTTAAAGGAGAACTAATACCAATCCTACTTAAACTATTCAAAAAATAGAAGAGGAGGGAATACTTCCAATCTCATTGTATGAGGCCAGTATTATCCTGATATCAAAACCAGACAAGACACACACACACACACACACACACACACACACACACACACACACACAACTACAGGCCAATATCCCTGATGAATATTGAGGCATAAATCCTCAACAAAATAGTAGCAAACCAAATTCAACAACACGTTAAAAGATCATTCATCATTACCAAGTGGGATTTATTCCAGGGATGCAAGGATGATTCAACATACGCAAATAAATTGGTTTGATCCATTAATCATGTCAATAGAATGAAGGACAAAAATCATATGATCATTTCAGTTGATGCTGGAAAAGTCTTCGATAAAATGCAACATTCCTTAACGATAAAAACCCTCAAAAAACTGTGTATGGAAGGAACAAACCTCAACAAAATAAAAGCCATATATGACAGACCCACAGCTAGTATCATACTGAATGAGGAAAAAGCTGAAAGCCTTTCCTCTAAGATCTGGAGCAAGAAAAGGATGCCCATTTTCACCACTGTTTTTCAGCATAGTACTGAAAGTCCTAGCTAAAGCAATCAGAAAAAAGAAGGAAATAAGGAGCATCCAAATTGGAAAGAAAGAAGTCAAATTATCTTTTTATGCAAATGCTATGATTTTATATTTGGAAAAATCCAGAAATTTTGCCAAAAAATGATTAGAAGTGATAAACAAATTCAGTGAAGTTGTAGGATACTAAAACCAACATACAAAAATCAGTAGCATTTCTATATGCCAACAGAAAACAATTGGAAATATAAACCAAGAAGCTGATCTCATTTACAATAGCTAAAAAATTCCTAAAAAATAGCTAGGAATTAAGTTAACCAAACAAGTGAAAGATCTCTACAGTGAAAACTATAAAACATTGATGGAAGAAATTAAAGTAGATACACACAAATAAGATATTCCATGTTCGTGGAATGGAAGAATCAATACCATTAAAACATCTATACTACCCAAAGTAACCTACAGATTCAAAGCAATCTCTATCAAAATACCAATGACATTCTTCACAGAAATAGAAAAAATAATCCTAAAATTTATATGATACCACAGAAGATGCAGAAAAGCCAAAGCTATCTTTAACAAAAAGCACAAAACTAGAGGAATCACATTACCTGACTTCAAATTATACTACGGAGCTATAGTAAACAAAACAGCATGGCAATGGCCTAAAAACAGACACATAGATCAATGGAACAGAATGGAGAACACAGATATAAATTCATATATCTACAGTGAATGCATTTTTGACAAAGGTACCAAAAACACACACTGAGGAAAGGACAGTCCTTTTAGTAAATGGTGCTGGGAGCACTGGATATTCACATGCAAAAGAATGAAACTAGACCTGTATCTCTCACCGTACACACAGATCAAATCAAAATGGATTGAAGAATTAAATCTAAGATCTCAAACTATGGAACTACTACAGGAAAACACTGGGGAAACTCCCTAGGACACTGGACTGGGTGAAGATTTCTTGAGAAAAATACCTCCAAAACACAGGCAACCAAGCAAAAATGGACAAGTGGGATAATGCCAAGTTAAAAAGCTGCAAAGCAAAGAAACAACAAAGTGAAGAGACACCCCAGAGAATAGGAGAAAATATTTGCAAACTATCCATCTGACAAGGGATTAACAACCAGAATATATAAGGAACTCGAACAACTCAATAGGAAAAAAATATAATAATCCCATTAAAAATGGGTAAAATATCTGAATACACATTTCTCAAAAGAAGGCATACACATGGCAAACAGGTATATGAAAAAGTGCTCATCATCATTGATCTTCAGAGAAATGTAAATCAAAACTACAATGAGATATCATCTTACCCCCGCTAGAGAGGCTTTTATATAAGAGACAGGCAATAACAAATGCTGGCAAGAATGTAGAGAAAAGGGGACCTTCTGACACTGTTGGAGGGAATGTAAATTAGTACAACCACTATGGAGAACAGTTTGGAGGCTCCTCAAAAAACCAAAAACAGAACTACCATATGATTCAGCAATCTCATTGCTAGGTATATATCCAAAAGAAAGGAAATCAGTATATTGAAGAGATATCTGCATTCCCATTTTTATTGTAGCACTATTCACAATAGCCAAGATTTGAAAGCAGTCTAAATGTCCATCAACAGATGAATGGATAAAAAAATTGTGGTACATATACATAATGGAGTACTGTTCAGCCATAACAAATGAGATCTTGTCATTTGCAACAACATGGATGGAACTGGAGGGCATTATATTAAGAGAAATTAGCCAGACACAAAAAGACAAACATCGTATGTTCTCACTTATTTTGGGAGCTAAAAAGTTAAAACAATTAAGCTTATGGAGATGGACAGTAGAATGATGGTTACTAGAGGCTGGAAATGGTCGTGGGAGTGGGGGAAAGTAGAGATTGTTAGTGGGTACAAAAATATAATTAGGTAGACTGAATAAGAACTAGTATTTGATAGCACAACAGGGTGACTACAGCCAACAATAATGTATTGCACATTTAAAAATAAAAGAGTATAATTGGATTGTTTGTAACATAAAGAAAGCATAAATGCTTGAGGTATTGGATACTCCATTTACTCTGAGGTGATTATTACACATTATATGTCTGCATTAAAATACCTCATGTGCCCCATAAACATAAACACTATATAACAAAACACAGAAACAAATAAAAACGCTATATAACATAAACACTATATAACAAAACACAGAAACAAAGAAAAAAATTGCATAATTTTAGTAATAGGGTAGTATTATTTTGGGTGATAGTTCCTCAAATTCTTTACTTAAATAAGTAATCTAGCAGTATCATGGGTTTTGGTTACTGTTTCTGCAATCATGTGAAAGGAGGGAAAAAATATAATATTCCTTTCGGGCTTAAAGAAAAGAATCAGAATTGATTATACATATTAGAAAACAGAGAGGGTAATTTAAACATAAATATTATGGCAACAATGATTGCCATAATATTTATGCCTGATTATTGCAGCCAAAAGTCTGGTGCTCAGAGTGCGCAAAGCCATGCAAACAGTGAAAATATGGAGCAGAAAGATTTAATCAGGTTTGTTCGTTTCCCTATACTTTCTCTCACGAGAGAATTATCACATTCTATATTTATGATTGATTTACAGGTTTCTTTCTGTAGACTTTGAGTTTTTATCTATCTACTGTTTGTAATCTAAGTGTTTAGCATAACACTTGATATTTGTAGACAACTGATTGTTTATAATTGAAATATAATGACTGAAATACAATAAAAGGAACTTTGCTTTCTATTGTCTTATGTTCTGAGCCATCTACATCTTTAAGTTTTACTCTTCACTATGAAAAATAAAGATTATTTAAAAAACTTACTAATTCTGCTTTGGTGCTTTTGTCTTTTTTGAATCTAAACATTCATGTCTTTCATTACTTCTGGAAAATTTTCAGCCATGCTTTCTTTAAGTATTTCCTCTTCCAATTATGTGTTTTGTCTTTTAATGAAATTCCTATTGGGCTCATACTGGATTTCATATTAATTTTCATATATCTTAACTTCTTTCATATTCAACACTTTATATTGCATTAGAGGAAATTCTTCAGCTCTCCCAGTTTAGAAGTATTTTTAAATTGCTTTTTATCTTTGTTGTTTAATCCACTTATTGATATTTTAATTATAGTAATTAGAGTTTATCTTTTTAGAAGTTTAGTTTGCTTTAAAATATGCTTGGTATTTTTTGATAATGTCTTTTTTCAAACCTTTAGACTTTAAGGTTTTAAAATATTAATTCCTCTGTATGTTATATCTTAGGGAAACAAAACTATGTATTCTGTCTGCCAACTTTCCTTCATCATGCAATCTTTCTCCCGGTGCTAATTATGGATGGCGACCTCATCTTAGGAAAGGCTTTTTGTGAAATACCCTTTGCAGCTTGTATTGAGGGTGGTTCTCTTGAGATGAACTTTGCTTTAACTTCCACCAGTTGGCACACCTGGAATTATGTTTGTTTTGTTTTGTTTTGTTTTGTTTTGAGACAGAGCCTTGCTCTGTCTCCCAGGCTGGAGTGCAGAGGTGCGATCTCGGCTCACAGCAACCTCCGCCTCCTGGGCTCAAGACATTCTCGTGCCTCGGTCTCCTGAGTAGCTGAGATTACAGTTGTGCGCAACCACACCTGGCTTAATTTTGTTTTTTCAGGAGTGACGAAATTTCACCATGTTGGCCAGGCTGGTCTGAAACTCCTGAACTCAAGTGATCCGCCCACCTTGGCCTCCCAAAGTGCTGGGATTATAGGCGTGAGCCACTGTGCCCAGCCTGGAATTACTTTTAAAATTAATTTCTTAGCTTGTGAATTTCAGGCTCATGCAAGTAGATACTTTTGAACTTCAAACTCAGACCTGTGATTAGCAATCCTCAGAAGGAGAAAAACTGAAAAACCAATCCATAAAATTGGATGGATTTATTTTTCTAGTCTATTCGTCCATTCTATCACTGAAGTGAAGATGTAGCAGGAGCCTCAGTTGCAACTCTTATTACCATTTTTTTTTTCATCCTAAGGCCTTGTTTCCTGATTCAAGTGACTAACAGTAGCCAAACTCCTAGGGATCTATACAAGACAATGCTTAATATGTCCAGTTATGGATCCTGTTTGCCTCTCTGGGTTTCCATTTCTTTACTTTGCCCCTTAGAGGACTTCCTTTATTTCATTGTAAATGTAGCTTATGCATTTAAAAATTATTTAAAATAATCTTGCATTTCTGGGTGTTTTGTATTAGTATGTCTTTTCATGTCATGTAGTGTGCTGTCTTTCCACAGGCAGAATCCCTGGCTGTTTTATGTATTACACATGGAAATCCGAGGGTCATGTGACAAGGCAATGCTTTAGTTAGGAAAGCGAGTCCAGGAGGAGGGACTGAGGTTAAATTGAATGGACAGGAAGTATGAGAAAATGAAGAGGAGGCTCTCAGAGCTGAGATAAAGGCTAAGGGAGGATGACAGTGAAGACACAGAATAGTGAGAAAGATGGAGGAAGAAGAACACATGTATGGGAAGGAACAGGAGCAAGGTAAGACACAAAGACTAAGCCATGGTGACATTAGCGACTATTCAGTTCTTTCAGTCTAGTTATTTTACAGATAAGGAAACTGAGGCCAAAGTGTTAAGGATCTCTCCAATTCAAAATGTCCAACAGGAGTCCCCTGTGGGGGTTCATCTTGATTCAGTCTAAATCTCCTTTTACTGCAAGAGATGTGCTGTGAGAGGCCAGCAGCACACAGGCAGATAAAGCGAGACCTGCCAGAAGCCAGAATGGCAAGGAAAAAACTTCAAGCAGAGTGAGAGGGAAGATGACAAGCCCAGAAAAGGCAAGTGGTTATGAGAGGCAGTGGTTTCTTTGGCCAGGAAATTGAGGTTTCTGTTAGTGAAGAGGGGGAAGTCAGATGAGATGAGACCATGTTGGGAGGGGAGCTTTCATATCTGGGTTCTGAGGAGAGCTTCATTGGGGAAGGAATAATTTAGAAGCCATGTTCGGCTTTGGGGGAGCAACAGGTAAGAGCTGTTACAGTGAACAGGAACATGCTTTTGGCGTGAACACCAGTGATTCAAGAAAGTGGATCCTGGGGAAAGGTTTGATGGCAAAGGGAAGAATACTGGACTTGCCTAGGATAGCTGGGACACCTGTCTGATTGAGTTCCAATCAGGGTATATGTTACTCACCATAGTTTTCTCCTCTGGGGTTTCCTGTGTCCAGGGAGCACAAAATTATCAGTGATCAGTGATAGCCATCTCCTCTCTTAATTATTTTCATTTTCTCGGATCCTGGTCACCTTCCCTACCTATCTTATCTCTTGAGTTTTGCCTAGCATTCAGCTGTTTCTCAGCCCCCACCCTCAATTTCTCAGCACCCCCAGACAGCTTCCAAGAAGCCCTGTTCCCTTACGTTCCCTCATTCAGATCCTGCCCTGTGCCCACCATAGCTGAGTGCACACTCAGGATTGGAGTCGGCTGGGAAAGTTGCAGACCCACAGCAGGACTATGACTCTCACCAGCTACTGCCTGCATCTCTGATAAAGATCAGCTCTGCCCACAGAAAGTTGGGGTGGAGAAACTTGTGGTTTGGCTCCACTTCTCTTTCCAATCTGCGCCCAACTTCCTCTTCTCCCGCTTCTTCCTTCTTTAGCATCTTTTATGCCCCTGGTGTTTCTGATCAGCTCCCAAACCTTTGGTCCCAGAACTCCATTTCTCAATTAGTTAATTCTCTTTCTTCTCCTTATCAAATGTAAACTGACTTCTCTTTGCTTTTCTGACCCCATACTCAAGGGTGCAGGACACATAATTTGTGGGGTTGTGAAGAATAAAAATCTGGGGCCCTTTCATTTTCCATTCAGGCTGCTAAAACAGACTGGGTGGCTTATAAACAGCATAAACTTATTTTTCACAGTTATAGAGGCTGGGAAGATCAAGGAAGATTGAGTGTCTAGTGGAGACTTGCTTTCTGGTACATAGAGTACACTTTCTGGATGTGTCCTCACATAGTGGAAGCGGTCAGTGGTCTCTCTTGGGTCTCTTATAAGGGAACTGATCACATTCATGAGGGCTCCAATCTCAATCTAATCACCTCCCAAAGGCCCTACTTCCTACTAACATCACATCAGGGGTCAGAATTTCAACATATGAATTTTGGGAAGACACAAAGATTCAGAACATAGCAGGTCTGTATTCAAATAGGCAGGATAAGAGTGCTTTTAAAAGTATTAAAATATAAAACTTTCTCATTCCTTCTGAAGTTTCTGTCTCTTTCTCTCTGTCTCAACCTGTTATAGTGTTTTGTTTTGTTATTTTTGTTTATTTGTTTAATTTGCTAATGTTGTACCCCTTGGGCACAGGGATACTCACAGAGTGAACACAGGGGCTCTTAGGTGCCTGGGGGCCCCACTCCATGACTCTGAGCCATGCAAGTTGCCCACTGGCTGCTGGGTTCCTCTTGCTGGGAAGAGAAAGTCAGTCTCCCCTTCCCACTGTGGGCACTCCAACCCTCTACAGATGGGTGACCACCATGAAATTGCAACCACTGTATGGAGATGCACTTGATTATTGGATCAAGGGATAGCAGGTTGTCCTGAGCTGTCTCAAAACACTCTGTGGTGCAGCCTAGGTAGGGATGGGGCTAAAGCCAAGCTCTGTGCAGATACTGTGGGATGCATGCCCCCAAATCTTATTCTCCTTGTGTCCCTGCCAGAAGCAAGGTACTTGTGAAAGGTGATGGCAGAAGGGGCCTCCTCTGCTGATGAGATCAGACGGCTGTATGCACAAAGAGTGGCAGGGTGGTGGTGGACAGGAAGGCAGGAATTGCCCGTGGCCCCAGACAGTGGGGAGCAGATGGCAGAGAATCAGTGCTGGGGAGGTGAAGTGATGGGAGCCAAGACGACATGTCAGCTGAGAAGCCCTCACACAAGTTCTTTTTGGCTCATTTGACTTCATTTATAAAACATACATTAAGATAAAATTATGAAGAATTTAAAGATGATGATCATAGGGCATCAACTATGCTGCTGCATTGGTTGCATGCTCCATGAAGCAAGCCCAGGATATATAATACACTCATTAACTCACTATTTGGAGGATGATCCTGACTCTGCCTCTTTAAAACCTTCAGAGAATCTTGCCTCTCTCAGACTTTCCATCCTAGGACCCTGGATAGCTCAGCCTTCCCCAACCATTTCTGCCATCTTCCACCTTGGTCTGAGTCATGTGGATGTCTTGTGCCTGATTAGCCCAGTGTTGTTCCTCTCTTCCCATCTCCCTCATCTTTTCTTCATTCCCTACTCTTTGCATTAACTTGGGAAACATTTGTGTGTGTATGCTGGCTTTAGTGCCCTCATTTTGTTACTTTGGCGTGAAGTCTGCTGTCCCTGCAGTTCTATTTCATTTGAGTGAGGGAGAAGCCTCATAAAGTTTTAGAAGAGCTTTTTAAGGATTACAGTCCCTATATCTCTAAGGTTTTCCCAGGAGCCATTCCATATAAGAAATCAGGCTAAGCTTCCTAAACTTGTACAGTTGACCCTTGAATAACACGGGGGTTAGGAGTGATGACAGCCCCATGCAGTAAAAAATCCATGTATAACTTTTGACTTTTTCAAATCTTAACTATTAATAGCCTACTATTGACTGGAAGCCTTACTGCTAACAAAAACAGTTGATGAACACATATTTTGTATGTTACATGTATTATAAATGACATTCTCATAATGAAGTAAGCAAGAGGAAAGAAAATATTTTTAACAAAATCAGAAGGGAGAGAAAATGTATCTATTTATTAAGTGGATCATCACATGTTCATCTTCATTGTCTTCATGTACAGTAGGCAGAAGAGGAGGAGGAAAAGGAGTTGCCTTGTCTTACTGGTGGCAGACTCAGAAGAAAATCCATGTATGAGTAAACCCACACAGTTGAAACCCATGTTATTCAAGAGTGAAGTGCAATGTGAGGGTTTGAGTCAATCTAGTCTGGAACTAACTGCGTTTGCATTTTGCTGTTGCTACAATAGTCTTCAAGTTCCTCTACATTACTCTGTTTGTAGGGTGGGGCTGGTTTGCCAGGTTTTGTTAATGTCTCCACTCTCAGGTTTTGGTGTTTCCTTTGTGAAGTATCTCTAGAGGACCCACCACCATGCTTTCCATTCTTCTAGCTGCAGACTCCTCTCGTAATTGATACTTATGATACTGCTTGGGAGAAGGAGTAGGAGCACTATCTTTTGTTCTGGTGCAGTCTCATTCTTAGGCAGGTCAGTTGTTTTTGAATTTTTTGAAGTTTTGTCATGTAAGTGTTCCTGCCTTTCTTCCAGCAGTTTGGGACCTCTAATAGTCTGGAACCAGGATGTTTTCTTGTTCCTTCCCGTTGTTTTTCTCCTCCTCAGTTGCAGTGGGTTTTCACCTGTGCCTGAAGGCAGCAGGGCTTTCTGCCCTTTCCCCGGCAGGTAAGGGCTCTTTTTTTTTTTTTTAAATTATACTTTAAGTCCTAGGGTACATGTGTACAACGTGCAGGTTTGTTACATAGGTATACATGTGCCATGTTGGTGTGCTGCACTCATTAGCTCGTCATTTACATTAGGTATATCTCCTAATGCTATCCCTCCCCACTACTCCTCCCCACAATAGGACCTGGTGTGTGATGTTCCCCTTCCTGTGTCCAAGTGATCTCATTGTTCAATTCCCACCTATGAGTGAGAACATGTGGTATTTGCTTTTCTGTTCTTGTGATAGTTTGCTGAGAATGATGGTTTCCAGCTGCATCCATGTCCCTACAAAGGACACAAACTCATCCTTTTTTATGGCTGCATAGTATTCCATGATGTATATGTGCAACATTTTCTTAATCCAGTCTGTGACTGATGGACATTTGGGTTGATTCCAAGTCTTTGCTATTGTGAATAGTGCTGCAATAAACATATGCATGCATGTATCTTTATAGCAGCATGACTTATAATCCTTTGGGTATATCCCCAGTAATGGGATGGCTGGGTCAAATGGTATTTCTAGTTCTAGATCCTTGAGGAATCGCCACACTATTTTCCACAATGGTTGAACGAATTTACAGTCCCACCCACAGTGTAAAAGTGTTCCTATTTCTCCACATCCTCTCCAGCACCTGTTGTTTCCTGATTTTTTAATGACTGCCATTCTAACTGGTGTGAGATGATATCTCATTGTGGTTTTGATTTGCATTTCTCTGATGGCGAGTGATGGTGAGCATTTTTCATGTGTCTGTTGGCTGTATGAATGTCTTCTTTTGGGAGTGTCTGTTCATATCCTTTGCCCACTTTTTGATGGGGTTGTTTGCTTTTTTCTTGTAAATTTGATTGAGTTCTTTATAGATTCTGGATATTAGCCCTTTGTCAGATGAGTAGATTGCAAAAATTTTCTCCTATTTTGTAGGTTGCCTGTTCACTCTGATGGAAATTTCTTTAGCTGTGCAGAAGCTCTTCGGTTTAATTAGATCCTATTTGTCAATTTTGGCTTTTGTTGCCATTGCTTTTGGTGTTTTAGACATGAAGTCCTCGCCCATGCCTATGTCCTGAATGGTATTCCCTAGGTTTTCTTCTAGGGTTTTTATGGTTTTTCGTCTAACATTTAAGTCTCTAATCCATCTTGAATTAATTTTCATATAAGGAGTAAGGAAAGGATCCAGTTTCAGCTTTCTACTTATGGCTAGCCAATTTTCCCAGCACCATTTATTAAATAGGGAATCCTTTCCCCATTTCTTGTTTTGTCAGGTTTGTCAAAGATCAGATGGCTGTAGATGTGTGGTATTATTTCTGAGGGCTCTGTTCTGTTCCACTGGTCTATATCTCTGTTTTGGTAGCAGTACCATGCTGTTTTGGTTACTGTAGCCTTGTAGTATAGTTTGAAGTCAGGTAGCGTGATGCCTCCAGCTTTGTTCTTTTGGCTTAAGGTTGTCTTGGTCTTTTTTGGTTCCATATGTACTTTAAAGCAGTTTTTTCCAATTCTGTGAAGAAACTCATTGGTAGCATAATGGGGATGGTATTGAATCTATAAATTACCTTGGGCAGTATGGCCATTTTCACAATATTGATTCTTCCTATCCATGAGCATGGTATGTTCTTCCATTTGTTTGTGTCCTCTTTTATTTCACTGAGCAGTGGTTTGTAGTTCTCCTTGAAGAGGTCCTTTACATCTCTTGTAAGTTGGATTCCTAGGTATTTTATTCTCTTTGAAGCTATTGTGAATGGGAGTTTATTCATGATTTGGCTCTGTTTGTCTGTTACTGGTGTATAAGAATGCTTGTGATTTTTGCACATTGATTGTGTATCCTGAGACTTTGCTGAAGTTACTTATCAGCTTAAGGAGATTTTGGGCTGAGACAATGGGGTTTTCTAAATATACAATCATGTCATCTGCAAACAGGGACAATTTGACTTCTTCTTTTCCTAACTGAATACCCTTGATTTCTTTCTCTTGCCTGATTGCCCTAGCCAGAACTTCCAACACTATGTTGAATAGGAGTGGTGAGAGAGGGCATCCCTGTCTTGTGCCAGTTTTCAAAGGGAATGCTTCCAGTTTTTGCCCATTCAGTATGATATTGGCTGTGGGTTTGTCATAAATAGCTCTTATTATTTTGAGATACGTTCCATCAATACTGAATTTATTGAGAGTTTTTAGCATGAAGGGCTGTTGAATTTTGTCAAAGGCCTTTTCTGCATCTATTGAGATAATCATGTGATTTTTGTCTTTGGTTCTGTTTATATGCTGGATTACATTTACTGATTTGTGTATGTTGAACCAGCGTTGCATCCCATGGATGAAGCCCACTTGATCATGGTGGATAAGCTTTTTGTTGTGCTGCTGGATTCGGTTTGCCAGTATTTTGTTGAGGATTTTGCATCGGTGTTCATCAGGGATATTGGTCTAAAATTCTCTTTTTTTGTTGTATCTCTGTCAGACTTTGGTATCAGGATGATGTTGGCCTCGTAAAATGAGTTAGGGAGGATTCCCTCTTTTTCTATTGATTGGAATAGTTTCAGAAGAAATGGTACCAACTCCTCCTTTTACTTCTGGTAGAATTCGGCTTGAATCCATCTGGTCCTGGACTTTTTTTGGGTGGTAGGCTATTAATTATTGCCTCAATTTCAGAGCCTGCTATTGGTCTAATCAGGGTTTCAACTTCTTCCTGGTTTAGTCTTGGGAGAGTGTAAGTGTCCAGGAAATTATCCATTTCTTCTAGGTTTTCTAGTTTGTTTGCATAGAGGTGTTTATAGTATTCTCTGATGGTAGTTTGTATTTCTATGGGGTCGGTGGTGATATCCCCTTTATCATTTTTTATTGCATCTATTTGATTCTTCTCTGTTTTCTTCTTTATTAGTCTTGCTAGTGATCTATCAATTTTGTTGATCTTTTCAAAAGACCAGCTCCTGAATTCATTGATTTTTTTGGAGGGATTTTTGTTTCTCTATCTCCTTCAGTTCTGCTCTGATCTTAGTTATTTTTTGCCTTCTGCTAGCTTTTGAATGTGTTTGCTCTTGCTTTTCTAGTTCTTTTAATTGTGATGCTAGGGTGTCAATTTTAGATCTTTCCAGCTTTCTCTTGTGGGCATTTAGTGCTATAAATTTCCCTCCACACACTGCTTTAAATATGTCCCAGAGATTCTGGTATGTTGTATCTTTGTTCTCATTGGTTTCATAGAACATCTTTATTTCTGCCTTCATTTCGTTATGTACCCAGTAGTCATTCAGGAGCAGGTTGTTCAGTTTCCATGTAGTTGAGCAGTTTTGATTGAGTTTCTTAGTCCTGAGTTCTAGTTTGATTGCACTGTGTCTAAGAGACAGTTTGTTATAATTTCTGTTCTTTTATGTTTGGTGAGGAGTGCTTTACTTCTAACTATGTGGTCAATTTTGGAATAAGTGCGATGTGGTGCTGAGAAGTATGTATATTCTGTTGATTTGGGATGGAGAGTTCTGTAGATGTCTACTAGGTCCGCTTGGTGCAGAGTTGAGTTCAATTCCTGGATATCCTTGTTGACTTTCTGTCTCGTTGATCTATCTAATGTTGACAGTGGGGTGTTAAAGTCTCCCATTATTATTGTATGGGAGTCTAAGTCTCTTTGTAAGCCTCTAAGGACTTGCTTTATGAATCTGAGTGCCCCTGTATTGGGCGCATATATATTTAGGATAGTTACCTCTTCTTGATGAATTGATCCCTTTACCACTATGCAGTGGCCTTCTTTGTCTCTTTTGATCTTTGATGGTTTAAACTCTGTTTTGTCAGAGACTAGTATTGCAACCCCTGCTTTTTTTAGTTTTCCATTTGCTTAGTAGATCTTCCTTCATCCCTTTATTTTGAGCCTATGTATGTCTCTGCATGTGAGATGGGTCTCCTGAATACGGCAAACTGATGGGTCTTGACTCTTTATCCAATTTGCCAGTCTGTGTCTTTTGGTTGGAGCATTTAGTCCAGTTACATTTAAGGTTAATATTGTTATGTGTGAACTTGATCCTGTCATTATGATATTAGGTGGTAATTTTGCTCACTAGTTGATGCAGTTTCTTCCTAGCATCGATGGACTTTACATTTTGACATGTTTTTGCAATGACTGGTACCAGTTTTTCCTTTCCATGTTTAGTGCTTCCTTCAGGATCTCTTGTAGGGCAGGCCTGGTGGTGACAAAATCTCTAAGCATTTGCTTGTCTATAAAGGATTTTATTTCTCCTTCACTTATGAAACTTAGTTGGCTGGAAATGAAATTCTGGGTTGAAAATTCTTTTCGTTAAGAATGTTGAATATTGTCCCCCACCCTCTTCTGGCTTGTAGAGTATCTGCCGAGAGATCTGCTGTTAGTCTGATGGGCTTCCCTTTGTGAGTAACCCGACCTTTCTCTCTGGCTGCCCTTAACTTTTTTTTCCTTCATTTCAACTTTGGTGAATCTGACAATTGTGTTTTGGAGTTGCTCTTCTCGAGGAGTATCTTTGTGGCATTCTCTGTATTTCCTAAATTTGAATGTTGGCCTGCCTTACTAGGCTGGGGAAATTCTCCTGGATGATATCCTGCAGAGGGTTTTCCAAGTTGGTTCCATTTTTCCCCATCAGTTTCAGGCACCTCAATCAGAGGTAGATTTGGTCTTTCCGCATGATCCCATATTGCTTGGAGGCTTTGTTCATTTCTTTTTATTCCTTTTTCTCTACACTTCTCTTCTCACTTCATTTCATTCATTTGATCTTCAATAGCTGACACTCTGTCTTCCAGATGATCGAGTGGGTTACTGAAGCTTGTGCATTTGTCATGTAGTTGTCGTGTTATGGTTTTCATCTCTATCAGTTCTTTTAAGGACTTCTCTACTTTGGTTATTCTAGTTAGCCATTCGTCAAGTCTTTTTTCAAGGTTTTTAGTTGCTTTGCACTGGTTACATAGTTCCTCATTTCGCTCTGAGAAGTTTGATCGACTGAAGCCTTCTTCTCTCGACTCGTCAGAGTCATTCTCCGTCCAGCTTTGTTCTGTTGCTGGCGATGAGCTGCGTTCCTTTGGAGGGAGAGATGTGCTCTGATTTTTTGAATTTCCAGCTTTTCTGCACTGCTTTTCCCCCATATTTGTGGTTTTATCTGCCTTTGGTCTTTGATGATGGTGATGTACTGATGGGGTTTTGTTGTGGGTGTCCTTTCTGTTAGTTTTCCTTCTAAAAATCAGGACCCTCAGCTGTAGGTCTGTTGGAGTTTGCTTGAGGTCCACTCCAGACCCTGTTTGCCTGGGTATCAGCAGCAAAGTCTGCATTGCTGAATAGTGAGTGTTGCTGTCTGATTCTTGCTCTAGAAGCTTTGTCTCAGGGGTGTAACCCACCATGTGAGGTGTGAGGTGTTGGTCTGCACCTAGTGGGGGATGTCTCCCCGTTAGGCTACTCAGGGGTCAGGGACGCACTTGAGCAGGCAGTCTGTCCATTCTCAGATCTTAACCTCCATGCGGGAGATCCATTGCTCTCTTCAAAGCTGCCGTATGGGGGCATTTACCTCTGCCGAGGTTTCTGCTGCTTTTTGTTTAGCTATGACCTGTCTGAGAGGAGGAGTCTACAGAGACAGGCCGGCCTCCTTGACCTGTGGTGGGCTCCACCCAATTTGAGTTTCCTGGCGGCTTTGTTTACCTACTTAAGCCTCAGCAATGGTGGGCACCCCTCCCCCATCCTCGCTGCCACCTTGCAGTTAGATCTCAGACTGCTGTGCTAGCAATGAGGGAGGCTCCCTGTGTGTGGGACCCTCTGGGCCAGGTGTGGGATATAATCACCTGGTGCACCATTTGCTAAGACCCTTGGTAAAGCGCAGTATTAGGGTGGGAGTTACCCGATATTCCAGGTGTTGTGTGTCTCAATTTCCTATGGCTAGGAAAAGGAATTTCCTTCTCCCTTGTGCTTCCCAGGCGAGGCAATGCCTCACCCTGCTTCAGCTCTCACTGGTAGGGCTGCACCTGCAGACCAGCGCCACCTGTCCGACATGACCCAGTGAGATGAACCCAGTACCTCATTTGAAAATGCAGAAATCACCCATCTTCTGTGTCACTCATACTGGGAGCTGGAGGCTGGAGCTGTTCCTATTTGGCCATCTTGGGCAGAATCTTGCTCTGTTGCCCAGGCTGGAGTGCAGTGGCATGATCTCGGCTCACTGCAACCTCCGCCTCCTGGATTCAAGTAGCTGAGACTACAGCTGTGCACCACCACACCTGTCTAATTTTTTGTATTATTAGTACAGACGGGGTTTCACCATGTTGAACAGGTTGGTCTCAAACTCCTGGCCTTGTGATGCCCGCCTTGGCTTCCCAAAGTGCTGGGATTACAGGTGTGACCCATCGCACCTGGCCAGGTTTTTTTTTTTTTTTTCTTTCTTTCTTGCAATGGAGGAGACAGGTCTAGTTGGGACTTACTACCTTTCCCATGTAGTAGCTGTTCTCATTCCTCAGGCCCGCATCATGAGAGAGGATTTATCTGGTCTATGTCTCTGACCCTAATCTTTCAGAAGACCCTGATGAGGTTTACGGAAAAGGGCTTAGAGACTGATGTGAAATTCCCTGTTTCTATGACTCCCAGGGCTTCTATATACTCATGCTAGCCTTTAAAATTTGTTTAAAATTGTAGCTGAATTTTTCTTCTTACTGGCTTGTATAATGTCTGGCATCTGTCCCAAGTAAACAAGGGTTTGCATCCTTCTGTCCTTGGAGGAGTCTGTCTTTCTTTATATTTTGGGTTAACTGGTTGCCCTGATATTTCAGTTCTTTGATAAATTCAAGTTGTGATTTTGATGGTCTGGCTTCAAAAAATTGTACATATGAAAATGAAGCTCTTTATAGCTTTTTGCATGCTAATCTTAACTTTAAAAAAATTACCTGTAATCCCAGCACTTTGGGAGGCCGAGGCAGGTGGATCACCTGAGGTCAGGAGTTGGAGACCAACATGGTGAAACCCCATCTCTATTAATAATATCAAAATTAGCCAGGCATGGTGGCACATACCTGTAATCCCAGCTACTTGGGAGGCTGAGGCAGGACAATTGCTTGAACCTGGGAGGCAGACATTGCAGTGAGCTGAGATCACGCCACTGCACTCCAGCCTGGGTGACAGAGTGAGACTCTGTCTCAAAACAAAACAAAACAAAACAAAAAACAAACAAACAAAAATTATTTGCAGGCCATGCCTAGTGGCTCATACCAATAATTCCAGCACTTTGGGAGGCTGACTCAGGAGGATTACTTGAAGCCAGGAGTTTGAGGTTACAGTGAACTATGATCATTCCACTGCACTCCAGCCTGAATAACAGAGTGAAACCCTATCTCAAGAAAAAAAATTTTTCCCTTAAATTGCTTTCAGATAATTATTTTGAAAACCAAAAAATAAAGTAAATAGCCCAGACACATTTATATGGATGATACCTACAAAGCACAAACATATATTTAGAAGTCCTTGAACAGTAACAAGCAGCATAAAAGAGGAATGTAAATCTGTCCAGCAAAGACTCGTTTATCACAAAACAACCCTCAAACATCCAAGTAGGACTAATAGAAAGGGATCCTGGGATACAGACTTTGGAATATTCCATTAACTTCACTGCTCTCAAGTTCTGACTAGTTTCTTATAAGTAATAGGAAATTTAGAGCAGGATCCTTTATGTAAACCTCATGGCAATAACTTGTACTTTTATCCTTAATAAAAGTGTATGAGATTCTCATCTCACTATGTAGGGTTACAAGTAACTTTTATGATATCTTTAAAAAGTTTCATGTTGAATATCTCCTCCATAATTAAAAAATGGATGTATTGGCTGAATTCATTCATTCATTTGACAAATATTCACTAAGCACCTACCACTTGCGAGGTACTGTGTTAGGTGGGGATACAGTGTGATAACGGCATGGAACTAATATCCACGTCAACCATTGAAGTCAAAATTCTGGGCTGGCAAACTTTAGTTAGGAGTCCCCATTTTAGAAAATATTATTTCAAGCAGGCCTTGTTTTTATCCAGAGAGTGTATACAGTATAATAAAACTCAGCACACCAAGATTTATAGTTCTTGTGTTTTTCTCCCTAAGTAGAGTAAAAACTCCTTCAATAAAGTGATTGTGTTGTCAACCACCACATATTCTTAAGTACCTAGATGCTTGACTCCAGGCAGGTGCTAGGAGAGTCTGTTGGGTGAGTGAATGTATATCAATGAAAATCAAACAGAGGAAATTTTCTTCATATATTTTAGTGTTCTTGTTTTTTCTTTTTTTGTGATGGTTACTGGCTCTTCTCTAAGAATAATGGAGAAAAGGTGTTAGTTTATACTGTCACACAGGGCAGTCATAGGAGACTCTGACAAAGCAAATCAATCAATGTTAAATCAGAAATGAGGATGTAGTAAGGGGGTGAAGAGACAGGGGAAGAAAATACATGGGAAAATATTGAAAAGGACAGAGTGATCAAAAACAGCAGGGACATAGGAACATTGGGCGGCACTCTGGGAGCCATTTAGTTTTATGCTCTTATTGTATGATTGAGGAAAAAAAACGTCCTTAGTGGTTAAGTGGCTTTTCAATGCCACGTCAGACTTGTTCCATAGCAGTTGAATTAGGGGAAGGTGAATAAGTTGGAAGTTGGTGACAAGGAGAGAAGTTGGAAACTAGAGAGGAGAGTCAGAACCAGAGGGAAATGAGAGACTAAACAGGCGTCTCAGGGTTTTTGGAGTGAATTTCCTTTGTTGCAGTCAGGGGAGGTTTGTCTGTTGGTTGCAGAAAGAAGTCAGAATAGAGATATCGTGGGGGTAGGTTTGTTTGGAACAGAAATCAAAGACCATTTTTTCTGAGAGAAGGAAATAACATCTGCAAATGACATGCTGTTTTTGCTACTTCCATTGCTAGCTGTTCTCCTAGGTGGTGGCAATGCAGACGGTAAGAACTCTGACAACTGCCCAGTTGGGTGGATGACGGTCTGTGTGTGTGTGTGTGCACATGTGTGTATGTGAGTGTGTATATGTGTGTGTGCTTTCCCTAGCATATACCTGGAAAGTGAGAGTGCCAGACTGGTGCCATTCTGACTGTCCATGACTCCAAGTCCCCGAGCTCTGATGAAGGTGGTTGATAAGTCATGGGGCTCTGTGGCAAGCAAAAGTCTGCTAAGACCATGATGGATCCCCTTTTCTCCAGATTCTCAGTTCCCCCACTCTGGTCTCTCTCCATTCTCTTTCTCAATTTCTTCTCCCCATTTTCTTTGTTCTTTTGCCACAGGGCTCAAGGAACCTGTCTCCTTCCGTGTCATCCAGATCGCATCCTTTTACAACCATTCCTGGAAACGAAATCTGGTCTCAGGTTATCTGGGTGATTTGCAGACCCACACCTTGGACACAAATTCCAGCACCACCATTTTCCTGTGGCCCTTATCCAGGGGAAACTTCAGCAATGAGGAGTGGAAACAACTGGAAATGTTAATCCATATACGCTATGTTCAGTTCCTCGAGGGAATGCATAGACACTCCCGTGAATTGCAGTTTGAGTGTGAGTTCAGTTTCCTCCATGGGGAGTAGGGAGGTGGGAGACAGGGGATGTCTCAATGTTTCTTATTCCTGTAGGAAACAGCCTGACTCTCTTCTGTATCTTGTTCTATTCTTTCCACCATAAAACTGCAATTGGATACTTTTGGGCAGGGCTCTTATCCAGACCCTAATTCTTCAAACACGTCTGCTACTTATGAACTCCTCTGTTATTTACTACAGGGTTATGCATTATTACCTTTTCTTACAGGTATCCTATGGCCACCCTTTTTCCTGCCTTACAACCAGATACCTTCAGCTTTCTCACTTTCTCATTCATTCTCATCAGCAGTCTCTCTATATATACTCAATTGTAACCCATTGCATTCCATTCAACTTAAGATATTGTAATCCCAGTTGTCTTACACCAAGTCCTTCCTCACCCACAGCATTCACATCACTTTCTTTGACCAATCTGCCCTCTCCCATACGTTACTAATCTTTTCCTCCACCTACAGCTTCCGCCAATTCCTCTTTCTCTGAATCCCTGACCAAACCAAATTTTATTCCATTATGTCAAACCCTGCAAACTTCCCCCTTCTGCTTCTGCAATCTTTGCTTCTACTCCTACAATCTTTTCTTCTACTCATTTCATTTTATCTTTTTTTCTCCGTCTTTCCCATATTTCATAACCCCAGTTCCTTTTGAGATACAGGTGATAGGAGGCTGTGAACTGCACTCTGGAAAGTTCTCAGGAAGCTTCCATAGGTTGGCTTATCAAGGATCAGATTTTGTGAGCTTCCAGAACAATTCATGGTTGCCATCTCCAGTGGCTGGGAATATGGCCAAGCGTCTCTGCAAAGTGCTCAATCAGAATCAGCATCAAAATGACATAACACACAGTCTCCTCAGTGACACCTGTCCATGATTCATCTTGGGTCTTCTTGATGCAGGAAAGGCACATCTCCAGAGGCAAGGTCAGTCCTGCACCCTCCCTCCAAGAACTTTTGATTTGAAAATCATACCTTTCCACCACCCCCTTCCAATTTGGAATAAGGAAGAGCCACCCAGAAGTGGGAAAGGCTGGGTGCAGTGGCTCACATCTGGAATCCCAGTGCTTTGGGAATCTGAGGCTGGAGGACTGCTTAAGGGCAGGGGTCCCAGACCAGCCTGAACAACATAGTGAGACCCCTGTCTCTAAAAAATAAAAATAAGTTATCCAGTCATGGTAGCACACACCTGTAGTCCCAGTTACTTAAGAGGCTGAGGCAGGAGGATTGCTTGAGCCCAAGAGTTTGAGGTTACAGTGTGCTATGATTATAATTATGCCACTGCACTGCAGCATAGTGACTGAGTGAGACCCTGTCTCAAAAAAAAAAAAAAAAAAGAAAAGAAAAGAGAAATGGGAACGATGTGTCTATCTAAACTTCTAAACTACTGTGGAGATATGAAACTCCAAGTCTGTATTTGAATATGTTTTCTGTCCTTTGCAGTGAAGCCCAAGGCCTGGCTGTCCTGTGGCCTCAGTCCTGGACCTGGCCATCTACAGCTTGTGTGCCATGTCTCAGGATTCTACCCAAAGCCCGTGTGGGTGAAGTGGATGCGGGGTGACCAGGAGCAGCAGGGCACTCAGCGAGGGGACATCCTGCCCAATGCTGACGGGACATGGTATCTCCGAGCAACCCTGGAGGTGGCTGCTGGGGAGGCAGCTGGCCTGTCCTGTCGGGTGAAGCACAGCAGTCTAGAGGGCCAGGACATCATCCTGTACTGGGGTGAGAAAGAGCTGGGGCCCAGGCTGGAAATGCCAAGAGGTGGTCCTCAGGCATAAAGGGAGGGCAAGCTGAAAATTTTAGGATTTTAGGGATTATAGCCCCAACATGAATAAAAATAGGTAAGCTAAGAAATGGCAGTGTTGAAAATGAGGGCACTGTAGATGCAGGAGGATGCTGAGGATAAGGTGAAGAATCCATCTCTGAGCAGGGATGAGAGAAAAACAAAAAAAGAAAAGAGATTGGTAAGTTGGATACTCAGATGAAAAAAAGAAGCCAAGGGAATGCAGTGAAACAGGGAGTGGATGAGGTAAAATGGGGTGGATTATAACATCCTTGGTGTCTCTCCAATTTCACAGAACATCACAGTTCCATGGGCTTGATCATCTTGGCGGTGATAGTGCCTTTGCTTCTTCTGATAGGTCTTGTGCTTTGGTTCAGGAAACGCTTGTGAGTTCTTGGCATGTGTCTTTCCTACTCTTAGTCCCTACCCCACTTGTCTTCCCATGTTTTTTGTTTCTCTCTCCTCAGTTCTTCTCTCCCCAGTCCCCTTCCCTCTTACTCCTCAATTCTTAGCTCCACCTTATTCAGAGTGACTTCTATCTCTGTTTTCATCCAGTTTCCGTTAAGATACACCATGATCCTCCTTGTCACCCTTCTCCTTTTGGGGAGAGAGACCAGCAGTCCAACAGCTCAGGATACACCTGAACACATCATGGTGATGACGTCCTCTCAACTCTCCTTGGAAAACTTTTGTCAGTTTTGCTTGTTTCTGATTAATGATAATTTGTCAATATAAGCTCAATTTAATTTTGCAGGATTTGTTGTTCTGACCTGGGTTCTGGGACTTTAAAATTCAAATTTTATCTCCAAATGGAATGGGATCCTAGCAATATTCACATGTTCAACTATTAATGGATCATCAGGCTTGTTATAGATGTCCCTGATTCCTGAGGGCCTTCCCTGACTCACAAGTGGGAAACGGACTCTTCCTGGTCTGAACTCCCACCACATTTCAGCCGTACTTTGCTAACCGTACTCCTCACTTCCTCTCCTTCGTTGCAGCTATTTAGGTCCCCCTTTTCCTTCTAATTTTTCTACTCCTTCAATGCAAAGTATGTGTGTTTTTAATATATGCATCCTTGGTGAAGGATCTTTCCTTCATGAAACATGTTCTCAATAAAACTCTGTGTTGAATTTATGCCAAATTTGTAGTCTTTTCTTATTCTTTTCCTTCCTGGTGCTTTTGAAGTAGTTGAGACATTTGATACTCTTCTGTTTAAAAGCCTTCTTGCTTGGAGGAAATTTTGCACATTCCTAGTTCTATAGTTTGTTCTCTGAGCTCCAGAGCAGAAACACAATTTTGTCTCTTACTATGCCTATCATTCAACTATAGAGAGTTATTCGAGTTAAATTAGTGTTGCAGGTATGCAAGGCAGGATGTATATCTTTACCATTGAGTGGTTCAGGGACAAGCAGCAGAGTTCTCACATTGGAGCTTGTTAGAAAGGTAGAATTTGGGCCTCACCTTAGATTTACTGAATTATAATTTGTATTTTGGAAAATCAGCAGGATACTCACAAGTCCACTAAAATTTGTGAGGCGCTGATGCTGGTGATGCCTGAGATGTAGTACAAGTGTGTCACTGAAGAGAAAATGATCAAAAAAGGGAACAAGAGTGTTGCTCCTCAAGATTGAAGTGAGATCAAGGCAAGTAATATCGTACTGCACATTCTTATTATTCACGACAGTTATGTTCTGTGCAGTTGCTGCAAATACTGGATTCATGAGCACTGAGCCATTGTTCCCAGGGAAATACAGGTGTTAGGTTCTTGTGAGCTTTTTCACAACATTTTTGTTAACTGATGAATACATAAGCTTGTTTTATGTGTGTTTCTGTTTAAAGACATCTAATTTTATATATGTATATATTTATAATTAATTCATTATATGCAGTATTTCCATATAATAAGACACTATCTAAGAAGTGTTTAGTATATTCCTGACCTTGGTTAACATGATCATAGATTTCTTTGGTTTTCAGCCTCACAACATTGCTGTCCACTATACTTAAAAAAAATGGTTGTCATTTCATGAATCCACAAATGTAGCTATTTTCCCATATGTTCAGCATAGCATTATAGATGTTACTTTCCCAAGCAACTTCACCTACAGATGGGTGAATTTCCTCCCCTTTTTCCTGCATGTACTGCACTGTTGATTTATTAACCTTGAATTCATAGTCAACAGCCATGTAACTATAACAAAGCTTATCTAACACACACATTTTTCTCTGTAAGGCATGTCACAGCCTTCTTATGCTTAGGAAAATGAGACAACACTTAAGCATTACACTTAGGAGCCATTTAAGATTGTGAAATCACCAACCAAAAACACAAAAATGTGACAAAGTTGGCACTATATAGACTACAAATAGGATGCTTGTTTACTGTGTGAGAGCTGGAACATGAAGACAGAGCACCACCTTTTTCGACCTTAGGAACATGTTGAAATTTGAGGGACTCAAATTTTGTACCTCTCTGCACATATTCATGAATGATTGTGAAAGTGCTATGAATATATATCTAGGGGCTACACATAAAATTTGGCAAGTAGACAAATTAGCAAATATAATATTTTTGGATAATGAAGATTGACTATTGACACCAGATGGTAGTATTTGCCAAGATATCCATAGCAAGACTTCAATTACTTTAAGGTTCATGAATTAATTCAACAAATATTTCTTATGATTCTGCAGATTGTTATTTTCATTTCTTATTTATTTCTCAGTTTTCTAGTATAGTAAGTTATTTTAGTTGAACATGGGGAAAGGGACTTAGCTCTAATTTGTTTAGAAAACTGAGAAAAGGGGCCTAAGGCAAAGGAAACATCCAGGCAGACCAGGTGCAGTTGGCAGCAGCTGCATATATAGAAATTTTTGGAAAATGAACTTGTGATGGGAGAAGGGGAAAAGAAAAATATGGGACAGAGGAGAGCAAAGTACGGGACTGCTGCAGTCTTTCTACCTGGGTTAGACATGATTGGTTCCAACTCATTTGGGTTTCAATCCACTTTGCCACATTTGCATAGTAGTCGTCTGGCTTTTGGTTGGTTGATACCACCTTCAACTCTAGTGATCAGCCTCAGGCAATCATTCAAACTCAACCTTGACAATGTGATAGGCTAAAGGATGGAAGGTAACCTGAGATTTAAGCCAATCATGGTATAGATCCCACTTACCCTTGCTCAGAGTGGTCGTTCAGGGCTATGTACCTGTTCTAAAATGACTTTGTTTACATGACACCTGATTCTTGTGTTTGACAATAGGGAAAATAGATGCTCTCTCTTGTCCTGGGTGGTATGGTGGGAGGTATAAAGCTTGAAACAGCACAAGTCATTTTTTTTCAGCACCAGAGAAATCACACGGGCAAGAAGGTAGAGGCAACGGACTCTCAGAAGAGTCCAGATTAAACTGTATCCAAAGCCTGAATGAACCCTGGACTTCTCAGTGATGGTAGATGATACATTTCCTTTACTGTTTCAGCCTATCATGTTGGGTTTTCTCTTGTTTGTGCTTGAAAGCATCCTATCTGATGTACATGGACCATAGGGGACACTTAGCTGATTTTACTCTTGGTTGAAGTATTCCTCTTTATTTCCATCTTCCTCTTCCTCCTTTCCTGGGATTAGCTGTGTTTTAAAATTGATTTGTTTTCTTTCACAGGTTGAGTATTCTTTATCTGAAATGCTTGGAATCACAAGTGTTTCAGATTTCAGATTTTGTGGGGGGCTTTAGAACATTTGCATATATCCACCAGCTGAGCATCCCTAATCTGGAAATCTGAAACTTGAAATGCTCCAATGAACATTTTCTTTCAGCATCGTGTCTGTGCTCAAAATGTTTTAAATTCGGGAGCACTTTGCATTTCAGATTTTCACATTAGGAGTATTTGACCTATAGTTTTTTCTTATATGTGTCCTTATCTTTTTAAACTCTTACACTGTCCTATTTTTAACTATGCCACCTGGATTAATTACTCTTCTGAACTTTTCATATGCTTCTGACCAGGAATAAAAGTGCTGCATCTGCTGCTAAGTGAGTGACTTTGGAAAGGTTCCCTGATCTTTCTTCTTTTATTCGGTTAAATGGAGGCAAAAATATATACTCTTAGGATTTTCATAGGAATGCAAAGGCAATCTAGTGTTATTAAAATGCCAGGAGTTTGGTCTACGCCCTGCTGCTTGGACATAGAAAACCAGTTACTGAGGCAATGAGTATTGCCAGGGAAGAGGGCTTTAATTGACTGCTGCAGCCGAGGAGATAGGAAATCAATCTCAAATCTGTATCCTTGATCGACTAAAATTAGAGATTTATAGGGCAGGGAAGAAACGGAACCCTGTGTGGCAAAATAGAAATTAGGTAGAGGTAAGGAAGAGGAGTTGGTCAACAGCAAGTAGGTGTTTGTTTAAGCAATCATGATGGGTGAGGAGTCTGACATCTCATTGTCCAGATGCAGTAGTTTGGTAGGTTTTAGTTGTTTTTGACAAAGTTTTGGTTCCTTGGCCAGGAATGTATTGCTAGTAACTTGGCTGCTGTGGGCTGGGAGAATCTCAAAAGCCCTCCTAAGCAGCTGCCAACACTTTTTTGGCCACAAGTGGATGTCAGTTTTTCTTTCTCTGGCCCTACGTCTGCTGGCCCCAGTCATGTTGCTGATTGCCTAGGAAGAGCAGCCGTTGAAATGTGTCATCTAAGTCTGGATGGGTGAACGTCTTTTGTGGGTACCAGGTAGTGGGATCTTCTGCTCTCAATGTGGGGAATTCTGAAGGAATTTCCATTTGCAGGTTGAACAAGCCCAACTGATTGATACAGGAAAGCACCCTGACTGTTCCAGTTTGGACACATTTGGAACTCGTTGGCTGCTGCAGCAGTTGGACAGTGTTTTAGTGATTGCTTGTTTATTTGTGTGTGTCAATATAGTCATAGGAAATCAGAATTTGATAACCTGATAATATTTTGTAACACTGTTTGGCTCCAGTGTTCTTTGGAATCTGGAGAAGTTTGGCTTCTCCATGGGTCATGCTGTTGAGTGAGACAGTGGAATGGTGTTACAGTATTGCGTATATCTAGGCTTTTAGGCTGCTGTTCTAAGCAGGGTTGGGCCTGGTTAGTACATGATGTTCTTCTATAGTGCTGTTTGGCCCCAGTGTTCTTTGGAGTCTGGGGAAGTTTAGCCTTTAAAAATCAAATGGCCACAGAAACTGCTTTACCCAAATTTTGGTTCAAAGCCTTCATTGGATCACCTACTGGAGCAAACAAAGTTGAGCCATGTGAACATGTTCCTAAACCAGTGCGCTGGTATTGCCATCTCATGGCTAGAGTTTCAAGGTAAAAGCTATTACATCTTTGTGTGTGTGTATATATATACATGTTTAGATGTGTTTATGTGTATGCACATTTATTATGTTGTATGTTGTGTCTACCAAATTGGCTTACAAATAAAAGAGCATCTCATACACTAAATAAATAAATCAAAGCCATTTTCAAGTTTATGTGACTTAAGTCATCTTTACTAAAAAAGCTGGCTTTAAAATCATTGGTAAGGTAAAAATAGGAAGGTCTTAACAATGTTAGAATACATTTTGGTCTGGATTTTATAATTGTCTTTGCTAGATATTTTGAGGTGTCAGCGTTTGGCACAGAAGGTTATAAAAGTATAAATCCAGCCAAAACAAAATGATCTTTGTTTGTGTGCCTTCTTTGGCAAGTAAGACTAATTAAATGTTGTTTGTTTAATAAAAACAGCTGAATCTTCTAAGTTATTGGCAAAAATACCTATGTATTTAAGCTGCTTATGTAGGTGAGCACCTAATATTCATAGGCTACAAATAATGGTCAACAGAGCAATAACCTGAAATGATGACTACCTTTGTCTAATATCTCAGTTTTCAGAAGGAACTTATATAAACTGTTTAACACGATGAAAGAATTGAATACATGTAAATGGGATACATGCTAGTAGGTGAGCTTTTTGTGTAATTTAAAATCTTAAAATTATTTTTGATGCTTCTTGGATGTCTGGGTCATTTCCAATTAAGAAAGGGTTAGATATACTGACAAACCAGATCCAGCAGCACATCAAAAAGTTTATCCACCATGATCAGGTGGGCTTCATCCCTGGGATGCAAGGCTGGTTCAACATACGCAAATCAATAAACATAATCCAGCATATAAACAGAACCAAAGACAAAAACCACATGATTATCTCAATAGATGCAGAAAAGGCCTTTGACAAAATTCAACAGCCCTTCATGCTAAAAACACTCAATAAATTCGGTATTGATGGAACGTATCTCAAAATAATAAGAGCTATTTATGACAAACCCACAGCCAATATCATACTGAATGGGCAAAAACTGGAAAAATTTCCTTTGAAAACTGGCACAAGACAGGGATTCCCTCTCTCACCACTCCTATTCAACATAGTGTTGGAAGTTCTGGCTAGGGCAATCAGGCAAGAGAAAGAAATCAAGGGTATTCAGTTAGGAAAAGAAGAAGTCAAATTGTCCCACTTTGTAGATGACATGATTGTATATTTAGAAAACCCCATTGTCTCAGCCCAAAATCTCCTTAAGCTGATAAGCAACTTCAGCAAAGTCTCAGGATACACAATCAACGTGCAAAAACCACAAGCATTCTTATACACCAGTAACAGACAAACAGAGAGCCAAATCAGGAATGAACTTCCATTCACAATTGCTTCAAAGAGAATAAAATACCTAGGAATCCAACTTACAAGGGTTGTAAAGGACCTCTTCAAGGAGAACTACAAACCACTGCTCAGTGAAATAAAAGAGGACACAAATGGAAGAACATACCATGCTCATGGAGAGGAAGAATCAATATCGTGAAAATGGCCATACTGCCCAAGGTAATTTATAGATTCAATGCCATCCCCATCAAGCTACCAATGAGTTTCTTCACAAAATTGGATAAAACTGCTTTAAAGTTCATATGGAACCACAAGAGAGCCTGCATTGCCAAGACAATCCTAAATCAAAAGAACAAAGCTGGAGGCATCACGCTACCTGACTTCAAACTATACTACAAGGCTACAGTAACCAAAACAGCATGGTACTGGTACCAAAACAGACATATAGACCAATGGAACAGAGCAGAGTCCTCAGAAATAATACCACACATCTACAGCCATCTGATCTTTGACAAACTTGACAAAAACAAGAAATGGGGAAAGGATTCCCTATTTAATAAATGGTGCTGGGAAAATTGGCTAGCCATAAGTAGAAAGCTGAAACTGGATCCCTTCCTTACTCCTTATACGAAAATTAATTCAAGATGGATTAGAAACTTAAATGTTAGACCTAATACCATAAAAACTCTAGAAGAAAACCTAGGGAATACCATTAGGGACATAGGCATGGGCAAAGACTTCATGTCTAAAACCCCAAAAGCAACGGCAACAAAGCCAAAATTGACAAATGAGATCTCATTAAACTAAAGAACTTCTGCACAGCAAAAGAAACTACCATCAGAGTGAACAGGTAACCTACAGAATGGGAGAAAATTTTTGCAATCTACTCATCTGACAAAGGGCTAATATCCAGAACCTACAAAGAACTCAAACAAATTTACAAGAAAAAAATAAACAACCCCATCAAAAAGTGGGCAAAGGATATGAACAGATATTCCTCAAAAGAAGACATTCATAGAGCCAACAGACACATGAAAAAATGCTCATCATCACTGGCCATCAGAGAAATGCAAATCAAAACCACAATGAGATACCATCTCGCACCAGTTAGAATGACAATCATTAAAAAGTCAGGAAACAACAGGTGCTGGAGAGGATGTGGAGAAATAGGAACACTTTTACACTGTTGGTGGGATTGTAAACTAGTTCAACCATTATGGAAAACAGTATGGCGATTCCTCAAGGATCTAGAACTATATGTACCATATGACCCAGCCATCCCATTACTGGGTATATACCCAAAGGATTATAAATCATGCTGCTATAAAAACACATGCACTCGTATGTTTATTGCGGCACTATTCACAATAGCAAAGACTTGGAATCAACCCAAATGTCCATCAGTGACAGATTGGATTAAGAAAATGTGGCACATATACACCATGGAATACTATGCAGCCATAAAAAAGGATGAGTTTGTGTCCTTTGTAGGGACATGGATGCAGCCAGAAACCATCATTCTCAGCAAACTATCACAAGAACAGAAAACCAAACACTGCATGTTCTCACTCTTAGGTGGGAACTGAACAATGAGATCACTTGGACTTGGGAAGGGGAACATCACACACTGGGGCCTATCATGGGGAGGGAAGAGTGGGGAGGGGGGAGCGGGGAGGGATTGCATTGGGAGTTATACCTGATGTAAATGACGAGTTGATGGGTGCTGATGAGTTGATGGGTGCAGCACACCAACATGGCACAAGTATACATATGTAACAAATCTGCACGTTATGCACATGTACCCTAGAACTTAAAGTATAACAATAATAATAATAAAAAAAGAAAAGGTTATGATATGGAGAAACACGCTTTTATAAATTGTGGAGTGTCTTCATCTATAAAATGCAAATATTTGATTTTCATCTATAAAATGGAAATATTTGATAGACAGCTAAAGATTTCTTGCTTCTTAGTTTTCACGAAAATTTAAGGTTACTATATACTTTAGTACATAAAGTCTGCCAAAGAAGATGTTTTCTTATTGAGAAATAGAATAATTTTGTTTAATTCAAACGTTTTCTAAAGTTTTATTCCAATTATGGACTTGAAAATCTTATTTATGAACTAAGGTAGAAAGGAACCAGTAAGTAGGGAGAAAGATGTGAAGAAAGTTAAGGATATAAAGATGTATTTTTAGCAAGAAAGGTTAAAACGAAAGGAGGATAATTTTGTGCAAGAATCTTTTTTTTTAACTTTTATTTTCGGTTTGGGTTACACATGCAGGTTTGTGATATAGTAAACTCACGTTGTGGAAGTTTGTTGTACAGATTATGCACCACCCAGGTACTATGCTTAGTACCCAATCTGCTCCTCTCTCTCCTCTCATCCTCCATCCTCAAGGAGGCCCCAGTGTGTGTTGTTTTCTTCCTTGTGTTCATGGATTGTCATCATTTAGCTCCCACTTACAAGTGAGAATATGTGGTATTTGGTTTTCTGTTCCTGCATCGGTTTGCAAAAGATAATGGCCTCCAGCTCCATCCATGTCCCCACAAAAGATATGATCTCATTCTTTTTTATGGCTGCATAATATTCTATGGTGTATATGTACTATATTTTCTTTATCTAATCTGTTATTGATGGGCATTTAGGTTGAATCCATGTCTGCTATTGTGAATAGTGCTTCAATGAACATTTGTGTGCATGTGTCTTTACGGTAGAATGATTTATATTTCTCTGGGTATCTACCTAGTAATGGATTAGTGGGTTGAATAAGTATTTCTGTTTTTAGCTGTTGGAGGAATCACCATACTTCCTCCCACAATGGTTGAACTAATTTACACTCCCACCAACAGCGTATGTGTGTCCCCGGCGAGAAAACAATCTGACAGCAATTTTTTTTTCCTAAAAATAAAATGAATAAAAAAAAATTTAGGACAAAACAGAAAGTCCAAGCGTGACGCAGATGGCTTTTTGAAGACATATGTTGTTTTCTTTCTGTATCTCTGTGTGTTTATCTTCATGTACATACAGAGAAAATGCAAAGTTGAAAAATTTACATAGTAAACATCCTTTAAAAACTGATAGAAAATTAGAGACATTTGGCTAATTAACATTGTTCATAGTTAAAGCTCTTAGTCTTGATGAAGGTACAATAAGAATTATTAAAAGGAAATACATTGGCAGCTTGATAATTCTGTTTTAAATATAGTTAAGCATGGAGCCAGATTTAACATGGAGTCAAATTTTACATAAGTGCTTGCATTGCTTTGTTTCACACTGTATTTGCTAGTCTACATAGAAAGTACTAGCACTAAGGTACTTATTGGTCACATGCTTAAAGTGAATTTCTTAATTTCACAAAACATAGAGTGGTACTGGTGGACTTAAAGACATTAATTAGTATATCAGAAACAGAATATCTGTAATATTTTTTTAGGCTTGGGATAACACTGTAGACTCCAAGGTAAACTGAGTAGGAGAAAATTTGGGGGTTATTTTCCTGTTGGTTTTGCTTTTAATTTTCATTTATTTCCTGTTTGTTCTCCTTTGGGTTTTACATACATATATGTGTGTGTATATACATATATACAATTGATGTTTTTTAGTTTCTAATGTAAGGCTTGTATTTGGTTCTATGAATAGTCATTTTGTTTCCTATGCATTTCCAGAGATTTATCATTTGCTCTATTTATCTAAAATTCCTGAGCTATCTTTGTCAAGCTTCCAAAAATTGGTAGAGGACACCAGCCATTTAAAATTTGGATTGGGGCTGGGTGTGGTGGCTCATGCCTGTAATACCAGCACTTTGGGAGGCCAAGGCAGGCAAATCACCTGAGGTCAGGAGTTGCAGACCAGCCTGGGCAACATGGCAAAACCCTGTCTCTACTAAAAATACAAAAATTAGCTGGAAGAGGGATTACAGTAATCCCAGCTACTCAGGAGGCTGAGGCAGGAGAATAGCTTGAACCCATGAGACAGAGGTTGCCACTGCACTCCAGCCTGGGTGACAGAAGTGAGACTCTGTCTCAAAAAAAAATAGTTGAGTTTTATTTTGTAAAATGAAGAATTTCTCTTTTACAAAGTACACACTGGGAAAAATTAACGTGTAGACAATTGAGAAAACTATTTGGAATTTTAACAATAAAATGGGTACATATAACCTATGTGAGATATACACCCATATGTGAATTCGGAGACGTTTGTTGATTGTGTATACATATGCAGAAACAACAGACTAGACTGTTGCGAAGGTCGTCAAGAAAGTACTGAATGCAATGCATCAATACAGAAAGCATACAGTACAATACCCGTGTTGCAATTAGAGTTGTACACATTAAATAGTATCACTTTTTTTCTTTTGTAATTGAGATTTTATTGGTTGTGTTGAGGGTCAGCACACAGATATTTCAATTCTTAACATGTGTACTGAAAATCTAAAAAGCCATGTATTATAATTATTTTTTAAAGTTATTCCAGTGACTTTCCAGCTTAAAATTTGGAGGCAAATTTTCCTTAAGAGGCTATCAAGTACCAGTATCTTCACATGTTGATAAGCTGTTATAGACATCCCACCAATTCACAATTGAATAGCATATATACTACATACTCAAATTTTTAATATTTCACAGCACGGTAACAAAGTTATTAGAAAAACAGGACTACCACGACCAAAGATGTTACAGAGTGCACACAATTCTGACAACGAAAGCTATGATCAAGGAGTGGTTTCCTTTAGGAAACAATTCTAATGACAAAAAACATGGGACTAGAAGTAATTCAAAATGTTCAAGACATCAAAGGCAAGGCTGTGACTCCATATTGCCATTTAGTATGCTTTGTATTAAAAAATAAAAGCTAACCCCCCATCCATGGAATGTTCAGCTGACACCCGAGACAAAACCTCCCATAATTCGGTATCCCATACTGTTTTCTGGTTGTACCAAAAAATAAACAACCAGAGAATGATTTCACCTTTATAAAAAAGCACTTACATTTAAGAAATGGGGTGAGATGGGATTCGCTCCTTCTTAAAAATATTTCTAGAGCTACTGAAAAACTTGTGTTTACAAAATAGTTGATAAAAATATTCCTCTAGATTGTACAAGAAGGGAGACAGGGATGACCCATAAGACATGGAATGTAATACTAATCAGATGTGGCTTCTTTCTCTGTGGCTTCAGTGGCTGGACTCTCCTCAGTTTTTGTTTTTCCATTTTCTGAAGTAAATCTTTAGTTTCTTGATTACACAAGTTGGCCTGTTTTCCCTTTGCTCCTCTTTCCCCTTTTGTTTGCATTTTTTTTTCTCTGAAGATTTGTCCTTTCCTGTTGCTTTTTCTTTCTTTCTTTTTTTCTTTTTTTTTTTTAGACTGAGTCTCGCTCTGTTACCCAGACTGGAGTGCAGTGGTGCCATCTCGACTCACTGCAACTTCCGCCTCCCGGGTTCAAGTGATTCTTCTGCCTTAGCCTCTGGAGTAGCTGGGATTACAGGTGCCCACCACCACACCCGGCTAATTTTTGTATTTTTAGTAGGGATGGGTTTCACCATGTTGACCAGGCTGGTCTTGAACTCCTGACATCAGGTGATCTGCCCAACTCGACCTCCCAAAGTGCTGGGATTACAGGCCTGAGCCACCACGCCTGACCTCCTGCTGCCTTTTCTGGCTTCATTCCACTTTTGGAGGAGGTTTAGCTGACAACGGCACTGATTTCCTCTTCGGCTCTTCCTTTGTGGCTCCTTCATCCTGGTGGTGTGGAGGGTGCATGCCAGGTGCCTGTGGGCTGCTGGGCATGAGAGCCTTGGTTAAGCTATGCTGCCTAGCCACTGCGGCTCCACCCGCCTAAGCTGCTGAGACCCCAACATCATGTGTTATAAGAACACATAGGCAAGAAGGATGACACATTAATACATTAAAATGTGGGGAAGGGAAGGAAGTGGGGATAGTAGGGGATAATAAGTAAATAAAATAATTTACAGAGGAGGCCTGCTCAGACCAAATGATATCCATGAGCCATTAATCAAGAGAATGAACTCAACAATCTACACTTAAGATTCCAGAGAAGACAGAACACAATACAACAAATCAAAAATTGGAAAATTATGATGCATAGAATGAAGAGACTGAATTGGGATAAAAGGGTTGCACCATGGGTAACTTCGCAGTGAAAAATCATAAAAATGCATGATATTGTGTAAAATACTTCTGTGTCTAAGTACAGAATCAAAATATCTGCAACATTAAAATTTGGGTTGAAAATGTCAGGGTTTTTCACCCTAATATCAAAACCAGGAAAAGACAATAATAAAAAAATGAAAACTGCAGACCAGTATCCCTAATGAATGCAGGTGCAGAAACTCTCAACAAAATACTAGCTGTCTGAATCCAACAGCATATCAAAAAGTTAATACATCATGATCAACTGGGTTTTGTACCAAGGATGCAGGGATGGTTTAACATATGCAAGTCGATAAATATGATACATCACATAAGCAGAATTAAAAACAAACACCATACGATCATTTCAATAGATGCAGAGAAAGTATTTGATAAAATCCAGCATTCCTTTATGACAAAACCCTCCATAAAATAGGCATAGAAAGGACTTACCTCAAAGTAATAAGAGCCATATATGACAAACCCACCGCCAACATCATACTGAATGGGGAAAAGTTGAAAGCATTCCCCTTGATAACTGGAACAAGACAAGGACGCCCACTTTCACCACTTCCATTCAATATCATACTCAAAGTCCTAGCCAGAGTAGTAAGACAAGAAAAACAAATAAAGGATATCCAAATTGGAAAAGAGATCAAACTGTGACTGTTCACCCATGAGTTGATCACATACTTAGAAAAACCTAAAGATGCATCCAAAAAGCTCCTAGATCTGACAAACAAATTCAGTAAAGTCTCAGGATACAAAACCAATGTACACAAATCAGTAGCACTGCTACACACCAACAGTGACCAAGCCAAGAATCAAATAAAAAAAGTCCCTTTCACAACAGCTGCAAAAAATAAAATAAAATAGGAATATGCTTAATAAAGGATCTTGAAGGATCTCTACAAGTAAAACTACAAAACACTGCTGAAAGAAATCATAGATGACACAAACAAATGGTAACACATCCCATACTCAGGATGGGTGGAATTAATATTGTGAAAATGACCATGCTGCCCAAAGCAGTCTACAGATTCAATGCAATTCCCATAAAAATATCTTCATAATTTTTCAGGGAACTAGAAAAAAGAATCCTGAAATCCATATGGATCCAAGAAAGAGCCCACATAGCCAAAACAACACTATGCAAAAGAACAAATCTGGAGGCATCACATCACTCAACTTTAAATTACACTACAAGGCTATAGTTACCAAAACAGCATGGTACTGGCATAGAAATAGACATGTAGACCAATGGAACAGCATAGAAAACCCAGAAATAAAGCCATATATTCAACAACCAACTGATCTTTGACAAAGCATACAGAAACATAAAGTAGGGGAAATGACACCCTATTGAAGAAAAGGTGCTTGGATAACTGACAAGCCACATGCAGAAGAATGGAACTGGATTCCCATCTCTCACCTTACACAAAGATCAACTGAAGATGGATCAAGGACTTAAATATAATACCCTAAACCATGAAAAATCCATAACATAACATCAGAAAAACTCTTCTGCACATTGGCTTAGGCATATAATTCATGACTTAAAGCCCCAAAAGCAAATGCAACAACAAAAATAAATATATGGAACCTAATTAAACTAAAAACCTTCTGCACAGCAAAAGAAATAATCAGTGGAGTAAACAGACAACCCAGTGAATGGGAGAAAATATTCATAGACTATGCATCTGACAAAGAACTAGTATCCAGAATCTACATGGAACTCAAATAAATCAGCAAGAAAATGACAAATAATTCCACCAAAAAGTGGGCAAAGAACATGAATAGACAATTATCAAAAGAAGATACACAAATAGCCAACAAACATAAAAAAAAAAGCTGAACATCACTAATCATCAGGGAAATGAAAATTAAAACCACAACGAGATACCACCTTACTCCTGCAAGGATGGCCATAATTAAAAAGTAAAAAACCAAAAGATGTTGGCACGGATGTGGTAAAAAGGGAACACTTATCTACTGTGGTTGGGGATGTAAATTAGTACAACCATTATGGAAAACAGTATGGAGATTCCTGAAAGAACTCAAAGTAGAACTACCATTCGATCCAGCAATCCCACTACTGGGTATCTACCCAAAGGAAATGAGATCATTACATGAAAAAGACACATGCACATGCATGTTTATAGAAGCACAATTCGCAATTGCAAAGATATGGAACCAACCTAAGTGCCCATTGACCAATGAGTGGATAAAGAAAGTGTGGTATATATTTACCATGGAATACTACTCAGCCACAAAACAGAACAAAATAATGTCTTTTGCAGCCACTTGGGTGGAGCTGGAAGCCATTTCTCATAGGTGGGAACTGAACAATGAGATCACTTGGACTCAGGAAGGGGAACATCACACACCGGGGCCTATCATGGGGAGGGGGGAGGGGGGAGGGATTGCATTGGGAGTTATACCAGATGTAAATGACGAGTTGATGGGTGCAGCACACCAACATGGCACAAGTATACATATGTAACAAACCTGCACGTTATGCACATGTACCCTACAACTTAAAGGATAATAATAATAAATTAATTAAAAAAAACAACAACAAAACAAACAAACAAACAAACAAAAAGAATGAAAAATCAAATATTGTATGTCTCACTTATAAGTGGGAGCTAAGCTATGAGGACACAAAGGCATAAAAGTGATATAATGGACTTTGGATACTTGTCAAGGAGAAGATTGGGAGGGGGTGAGGGATAAAAGACTACATATTGGATAATGTGTACACTGCTGGGTGACAGGTGTCCTAAAATCTCAGAAATCACCAGTAAATAAGTTATCCATGTAACCAAAAACCACCTGCATCCCAAAAACTATTGGAAAACAAAGTTTTGTATTCTACCACTAGATGACAGTAGAGATTAAAATGCCATTTCTGCATGCTTGTTATTAAAAATTTTGTCTTATGGCTCCCCCTAAATCATGCAGCAGCTCAGAAACCTTTCCTTAAAATCACAATAACTCTTTGGCTCTAAAATATTAAAAATACATTGATAACAATACAGGAATAGAATCCAGGGAAATACATGGCACAATAAAATAAGATGAAGCCACGAATGGAGTAAATTTTTAAAAAGTGCCTTGATACCCTATACTCTGGTTAGATGTGGGTCACACATTGTTAGAGGACCATCATGGTTAAGAAAGGATCAGTTACGTACTCGCAGTGCCTAGAAGATAGACAATGGGTTGTTTAGGAGAATTACAGCTATTCCTGGTCCTGAGGCCACAGGGAGATTTGTCCATCAGAGGAGAAACTGCTTAATGCAGTGAACAATGTTCTAAAGAAAGTTCTTTCAGTAAATTTTACAAAGTCCATAGGTCTTTTTGTGGTTAAGTCTCTTAAAGTAAGATCATTATGTCAGCCTATGACAAAGACTGGGAAAAGTAATTCTACACAGAATAACAGGATCTAGTCCAGACATGCAGTTTTCTGATGTTCTAGCAAACCCAAGGGTAGATTTTGTTATCTGTAGAAACGAATAGACTCCACATCTCTCAAAGATACTGTTTATATTGAACAGATTTAAATTATTTTTGAAGCAGCAGCAACTTTTAAATTATGTATTCTAACATATGCCAGATGTAAAACTATTTTCTATCATCTGTTAAATACAGAACAGTAGCTTTAACAATAGGTTGACTTACAAGTGGAATTGGAATTGGAAATTTCTTGTGGCTTCTGCAAATCTACTCAAGGACTTCTGCTTGAATCTTAGGCTTGCTCCCAGAAGGCTGATAGCACCCATAGAGAGCATCAAGATTCTTCCTGTGATATAATTTTTTTCCCAAATACAAAGGCACTAGTTGACATAACTACAACCCCCTTCATCCCAATGCACAACCAACTCTACCTCATAGAGAATGCCAGATATGGCTTTATACAGGAAACTATCTGAAACATATACGAATCTTAATAAGGGTATAAAGTGAGAAAAAAGAATAATACGGCTATGAAGTAAGAAAAGCAGCCATGGGTCGTTGAGCTATTTCCAGATTGCCCATTCAAGTAAAACTGGTTACTAACTATACACCTACATAGCTAAATAAATAAATGGCTTGCCAAATGGGTTATATGGCAGAGAACACTGGTTGTCTCCCAGGATATGTTTGTCACTTCCTCTAGAATAACTGAAACCTGCTGAATTAGCTGGGCAGAATAAAAGCTATGTTTCTTAGCACCCTTTGAGCTGATTGTGGTCATGTGATTACAACCTGACAAATGTGATGTATAACTTCTGCAGAAAGCAGCTCTGAAATCAGGGGAAGTGGATGTGCTCATTTCTTCCCTTCCTGGATGAAAGCACCTGGATGAAAGGTGAATTTGATGGAAAGACCTCTGGCAGTCACCTCAGAGTATGGGATGACCCCTAGAATGAGGACTAACTGTGGGTAAAGACCAAAACAAAACAAAAAAATAAAAACTCTCCCACAACAAAAAAGGAAACTGGGAACTGAGTTCCTGACACCATGGAATGTCATATCAACCCTACATTGCCTTCTCCTGTCTTTTTATAAGAGAGAGAGAGAGAGAAAGAGAAATGTGGTTGCATTATTTCATCTTGTTGAGACGGAGGCTTGCACTCTCGCCCAGGCTGGAGTACAATGACATGATTTCGGCTCACTGCAACCTCTGCCTCCTGGGTTCAAGCAAGTCTCCTGCCTCATCCTCCTGAGTAGCTGGGACTATAGCACGTGCCACCATGCCCAGCTAATTTTTGTATTTTTAGTGGAGATGGGGTTTCCCCATATTGGCCAGGCTGGTCTCGAACTCCTGAGCTCAAGTGATCCACCCACCTTGGCCTCCCAAATTGCTGGGATTAAAGGCATGAACTACTGTGCCTGGCTACATCTTTTAAAAGATACTGTCAGTTTGAATTTTCTGTCACTCACAACCAAACTTAAGTAATTCAGGATGTCAGTTGAGTATCAATTAATCATCAATAGCATTGATCTATGAAATGCTTATTTGAGGCTCTTTATTTTTCTCATTGTGATGACCTATGTGGATTACTTAATTTTTATTAAGGCAAAATCAAAATTTGATAATAGCACCCAAGTTATTTGTATTTACGTTCACTTTCACTTTTGTCTTTATATTTTCTAAAGCAAGGGAGAAAAATGCAACTAGTCATTCCAAAATTTATATGAAAATAAACTTGTTAGAAATCAGAGGGAACTTTTTAATGATTGCCATTCTAACTGGTGTGAGATGGTATCTCATTGTGGTTTTGATTTGCATTTCTCTGATAGCCAGTGATGATGAGCATTTTTTCATGTGTCTGTTGGCTGTATGAATGTCTTCTTTGGAGAAGTGTCTGTTCATATCCTTTGCCCACTTTTCGATGGGGTTGTTTGTTTTTTCTTGTAAATTTGTTTGAGTTCTTTGTAGGTTCTGGATATTAGTTAGCCCTTTGTCAGATGAGTAGATTGCAAAAATGTTCTCCCATTCTGTAGGTTGCCTGTTCACTCTGATGGTAGTTTCTTTTGCTGTGCAGAAGCTCTTTAGTTTAATTAGATCCCATTTGTCAATTTTGGCTTTTGTTGCTGTTGCTTTTGGTGTTTTAGACATGAAGTCCTTGCCCATGCCTATGTCCTGAATGGTATTACCTAGGTTTTCTTCTAGGATTTTTATGGTATTAGGTCTAACATTTAAGTCTCTAATCCATCTTGAATTAATTTTCGTATAAGGAGTAAGGAAAGGATCCAGTTTCAGCTTTCTACTTCTGGCTAGCCAATTTTCCCAGTACTATTTATTAAATAGGGAATCCTTTCCCCATTTCTTGTTTTTCTCAGGTTTGTCAAAGATCTGATGACTGTAGATGTGTGGTATTATTTCTGAAGACTCTGTTCTGTTCCAATGGCAATCATTAAAAAGTCAGGAAACAACAGGTGCTGGAGAGGATGTGGAGAAATAGGAACACTTTTACACTGTTGGTGGGATTGTAAACTAGTTCAACCATTATGGAAAACAGTATGGCGATTCCTCAAGGATCTAGAACTAGAAGCACCATATGACCCAGTCATCCCATTACTGGGTATATACCCAAAGGATTATAAATCATGCTGCTATAAACACACATGCACATATATGTTTATTGCGGCACTATTCACAATAGCAAAGACTTGGAATCAACCCAAATGTCCATCAGTGACAGACTGGATTAAGAAAATGTGGCACATATACACCATGGAATACTATGCAGCCATAAAAAAGGATGAGTTTGTGTCCTTTGTAGGGACATGGATGCAGCTGGAAACCATCATTCTCAGCAAACTATCGCAAGGACAGAAAACCAAACACCGCATGTTCTCACTCATAGGTGGGAACTGAACAATGAGATCACTTGGACTCGGGAAGGGGAACATCACACACTGGGGCCTATCATGGGGAGGGGGGAGTGGGGAGGGATTGCATTGGGAGTTATACCTGATGTAAATGATGAGTTGATGGGTGCTGACGAGTTGATGGGTGCAGCACGCCAACATGGCACAGGTATACATATGTAACAAACCTGCACGTTATCCACATGACCCTAGAACTTAAAGTATAATTAAAAAAAAAAAAAAAAAAAAAATATGAAAAAAAAAAAGAAAGAAATCAGAAGGAACTTCTGGGAAAATGATAGAGTGAAATATTTCATAACCCATTTCACTGAGGTAAATCCCAAGTAGAGAAGAAACTTCATCTATATTGAATCTAGTAAAGAGCTATAGCTGAAAACAAAAGCCAAGGAGTAACTATTTTTTATGTTTTCACCCTTTCTACTTTGTCAGAAACACTGAATAGAGTTTTGTCTTTTCTAATCCTTGTTAGAATTCTGATTTAAAGAGAGGAAGAGAGAAAAAATGCCAACTTGGTAGACACCTTCAGAATTTAGTTTTATCATAAAAACTGTTTGAATAATTAGACCTTTACATTCCTGAAGATAAAATAAACATGTAATCTTTTATCTTATTTTGTTCAACAAAATTGTTCAGAAAATCAAAGTGGTAAAGACAATGTAAAATTTTAATATTTTAATACTGATGTTGTACACTGTTTTACTTAACATTTTGGAGAGTAATTGCCTTGCTCTTCAACTCAGGAAAACACTTTTTTGTGGCTAATGTAATTGGTTTCTGTAACAACATCAGCAAATAAAATGATGCTTATTATTGAAAAGAAAGTTATAATAAAAGTTGGTATAAATTTTTAGCACACATTTTTCTAATTTTGAGTATGATGAAAGGTTAATATCTACAGTTTAATAGAAAAAGTTCAATTCAAGAGAGCGTAAACAAAGCTACTAGGACTTTTGTTAGAAGACGACTATAGGGAATAAAGTATTATGGAAATGGAGAATAAAATTATTTGGGAAGAATCTTTTGGTGGAGCCAATGTAAGTGGCCTTTGGTTTTAGAAAACAATCTGTGGCCATGAATCTTTGACCTTGTTGGTATGCAGTGGCCTATGTGGTTGAACATGACTGACTTTTATATGCTGTACGACTGCCTCCTTACTGCTGTGGTCTGAATAGGCAGTTGCAGGACTTTGTTTCTAGGGGCCATTTGAGGTTTTTATTGTGGTAAGTTGTGGCTGTTTAAGATGGGGTTGCTTAAGATGCGTGTTTAGTGGCTCTATGTAGATAAGTGTCTCAGGTCAGTTGCTGAGGAAACACTCAGATGAGCCTTGGCCTGCAGAATGCTTACTGGGGAGAGTGAAACAGAACTACCAAAAGAGAGAGGGAAGCAGGACTGAGCAGAGAGACACGGAACCGTGATGCAGTTGTAACAGAGGATCTAACAACCTCATAGAGAGTTCTGGAGCTAAGGTGGACCTTCAGAGGTTTTCTAAAATGAAGTAACGGGCTCATACCCTTGTACTTCTATATTTGATGTGGGCTTTCCCTAGGGAAAGAATGCCCCCTTAGGCAAAGTGGCTCCCTTCTACATAAGGCAATTTTTAGAGGGACTCATCTGTGAGTGGTCAGCAGCCAACACTCCTTGAAGCTGAGGAATAAGCAAATTTGTCCTGAAGAGGGTGTATTGCTGGCTGACTACAGCACCCACTAGAGCAAGGGTATGTCCTTATGGAAGTAGGGATTTACTTGCTGGACCTTAAATAAATGCCCAGGTCTCACAAACGGTGTCAATATTGTAAACACAGGCCAAGGCCAGAGCAAATCTTAGGAAATATGCATGGGATTCTACAAGCAGTAACGTTAACTAGGCTACCTTGGCATGATGACTAAGGCAAAAATTCTATTAATGGAACCAGAGACCTCTTAAACATCAGTTCTTCTTCCTCTTTTTTTTTTTTTTTTAAACGAAGTCTTGCTCTGTCGCCCAAGCTGGAGTGCAGTGGTGTGACCTCGGCTCATTGTAATCTCTGCCTCCTGGGTTCAAGCGATTCCCTTGCCTCAGCCTCCTGAGTAGCTGGGACTATGGGCACACACTATCATGCCTGGCTAATTTTTTGTATTTTGTAGAGACAGGGTTTCACCACATTGACCACAATGGTCTCGATCTCCTGACCTCGTGATCTGCCCACCTCAGCCTCCCAAAGTGCTGGGGTTACAGGTGTGAGCCACTGTGCTCAACTGACATTGGTTCTTCTAAAACACCAGGCAGCAAAATAATTAGTGCCAGCTTTTGCCTTAATTTTCAGTCCAGACTGAAAGGTCTGCAGTCTAGATGAGATACCTCAAATTTGGTTTGTCTCCAATATTATTTTAAACTGGTTTCAGGGTCAAGAAGGAGTCCCATGAAAGAACTCACCTTGACTTTATGTGGCTTGTACAGAGGCCCAGGAATCATCCCACACTACATAGGCTCAATTTGCCTATACCTGTTATTGCTTAGATTTTTGAGACACAAATTGTGGCTTCATACATATAAGGATGGTAAATTCTATCAATAAACAACTAAAAAGGAAACAGAAAGACTCCTTTTTTTAAAAATTATACTTTAAGTTCTAGGGTACATGTGCACAACATGCAGGTTTGTTACGTATGTATACACATGCCGTGTTGGTGTGCTGCACCCATTAACTCATCATTTACATTAGGTATTTCTCCTAATGCTATCCTTCCCCGATCCCTCCACCCCACGATAGGCCCCAGTGTGTGATGTTCCCCGCCCCGTGTCCAGCTGTTCTCATTGTTCAGTTCCCACCTATGAGTGAGAACATGCGTTGCTTGATTTTCTGTCCTTGTGACAGTTTGCTCAGTATGATGAGGAAACAGAAGGACTTCTGTTTCTAGAAATGTTATACTACGTAATTTGGACCAACTCTCTTATCGAGGATATCTAGAAAAAAACAATAAAAATATGAAATAAAATCTGCCTCAAGGCATCAAATAACCAACAAAGGGGAGATGAATTACTGGGTCAATATCCAGGAGGAGAGACAAGCTTATAGTGATGAACCCTGTATTTGGGGTTGCTTTTCTCCCCAGAGGCATCTACTGATTCCATGAGAGGCGCCAATGAGACTGAGAAGCTAAGCTTTTAACAGACTTGTAAATCTTCAAATATATAATTGAAGCTCACATTTTAAATTGGGAACTTAAGGGGCTAATTCTAGGAGTACGTATAAAACAGAAGGAGAATAACTTGTGCAGGGATTACAACACAGTTCCAAATTATCTTAATCTCTGAAATTAATAAGGCAATTTAGATCCAATCTCCTTAAATAAATATAGAGCAAGATAACATCATCCTGTGTCCCAAATTATTTCTACATTTTTAAAGTAAATGAACTATATGAAAATATTGACATATGTGAATGACATATGATATGAGTGATTCAGTTTTTGGCAGGACAAAGTTAGAAATTCAGAGCATCATCTAAGAAAATGTATTACTATTGTCTTCACTTGCAAATATTACAGGAAATTATAACATTATGGTGGAACATTTGTATAGAAGACTAACATTACCACCAAATAATATAGCATATTACTTAGGGTATAAAATACAAAACCAAACAATTAGGATTATGGTAGATATGATGAATCAAATAAATTTAAATAAGGTAAGAAATTCTCTATATTATCCACTAAGGTTTGATGACATATCCTCAAATATAAGTTAGGTAAAGCAGATTATTACTATTAATTTGTGTATTTCCAAGTGCTTATAATTCCATATAAAACACTTTTGGTGTGTTGAACAAATTTCTCAGTGTATGGAATTACTAGAAAAATTATATGCGACATTAATAGGCAAGTTACAAAAGTTAAATATAAACAAAATAATTTGAAGATTCAGGATATGACAATGCCACCATGCATGGTAAATATAATTGGCAACATCTAAAAATATGTGAAAAAATTCAGTGTCATTCTATATTCTTTGATCCAATAACAGTCTTTTTTTCCCCTCTCCTAAACAAATGACACGTTTGTAGTATGTTAAAAGGCAAGAAAAATTCAGAAAAAAGCCCCAAGACTTTCATATGGTCTTTATTAGCCTGCTGTAAACATTAAGTGCTTTCTTTTTTCTCTTTTTTAAATTATATTTTAAGTTCTGGAATACATGTGCAGAACGTACAAGTTTGTTACATAGATATACACATACCATGGTGGTTTGTTGCACCCACCAACTCATCATCTACATTAGGTATTTCTCCTAATGCTATCTGTCCCTTAATCCCTCATCCCCTGACAGGCCCCAGTGTGTGATGTTCCCTGCCCTGTGTCTATGTGTTCTTATTGTTCAACTCCCATTTATGAGTGAGAACATGTGTGTTTGGTTTTCTGTTCCTGTGTTAATTTGCTGAGAATGATGGTTTCCAGCTTCATCCATGTCCCTGCAAAGGACATGAACTCATCCTTTTTTATGGCTGCATAATATTCTATGGTGTACATGTGCCACATTTTCTTGATCCAGTCTATCATTGATGGGCATTTGGGTTGGTTCCAAGTGTTTGCTATTGTGAATAGTGCCAGAATAAACATACAGGTGCATGTGTCTTTATAGTAGAATGATTTATAATCCTTTGGGTATAAATCCAATAATGGGATCACTGGGTCAAATGGTATTTCTAGTTTTAGATCCTTGAGGAATTGCCACACTGTCTTCCACAATGGTTGAACTAATTTACACTAATTTACCATCAACTAATTTACCATCAACGGTGTAAAAGCATTCCTATTTCTCCACATCCTCTCCAGCATCTGTTGTTTCCTGACTTTTTAATGATCACCATCTTTGTGGTGTTTGCTGTATTTCCCAAATTTGAATGTTGGCCAATCTTGTTAGGTTGGGGAAGTTCTCCTGGATAATATCCCAAAGAGTGTTTTCAAACTTGGTTTCATTTCCCCCATCACTTTCAAATACACCAATCAAATGTAGGTTTGGTCTTTTCACATAGACCAATATTTCTTGGAGGCTCTGTTCGTTGCTTTTCATTCTTTTTTCTCTAATCTTGTCTTCATGCTTTATTTCATTAAGTTGATTTTCAATCTCTGATATCCTTTTTTTCACTTGATCAATTTGGCTATTGATACTTGTGTATGCTTCATGAAGTTCTCGTGCCGTGTTTTTCAGCTCCATCATGCCATTTATGTTCTTCTCTAAACTGCTTATTTTAGTTAGCAATTCCTGTAACCTTTTTTCAAGGCTCTTAGCTTCCTTGCTTTGGGTTAGAATATGCTTCTTTAGCTTGGAGGAGTTTGTTATTACCACCTTCTGAAGCCTACTTTTGTCAAATTGTTAAACTCATTCTCCATCCAGTTTGGTTTCCTTGCTGGAGATGAGCTGTGTTCCTTTGGAGGAGAAGAGGCATACTGGTTTTTGGAATTTTCAGCCTTTTTGCTCTGGTTTTTCCTCATCTTCCTGGATTTATCTACCTTTGGTCTTTCATGTTGGTGACCTTTGGATGGGGTTTTTATGTGGACATCCTTTTTGTTGATGTTGATGCTTTTTCCTTTCTGTTTGTTAGTTTTCCTCCTAATAGTCTGACCCCTCTGCTGCAGGTCTGCTGGAGTTTGCTGGAGGTCCACTCCAGACCCTGTTTGCCTGCGTATCACCAGTGGAGGCTGCAGAACAGCAAATATTGCTGCCTGTTCCTTTTTCTGGAAGATTTGTCCCAGAGGGGCACCTGCCAGATGCCAGCAGGAGCTCTCCTGTATGAAGTGTCTGTCGTCACCTGCTGGGAGGTGTCTCCCAGTCAGGAGGCACAGGGCTCAGGGAACCACCTGAGAAGGCAGACTACCCCTTAGAAGAGCTTGAGCACTGTGCTGGGAGATCTGGTGCTCTCTCCAGAGCCACCAGGCAGGAATGTTTAGGTCTCCCGAAGTTGTGCCCACAGCTTCCGCTTCCCCCAGGTACTCTGTCTCAGGGAGATGGGACTTTTATCTATAAGCCCCTGACTTGGGCTGCTGCCTTTCTTTCGGGGATGCCCTTCCCAGAGAGGAAGAATCTAGATAGGCTCATTCACAGTTTTTTAAAAAACTTTTGTACTAAAAGATATAGTAAAAGTTTATCTCTAAATAGTTTAAAAAGATCATACAAGAGTAGTATTATCTTTCAGTCTTGACAAAACATTGGATTGCATTGCAAATAGAAATAAATATAAAATTATAACCATGGTTGATTATATGATGAGGAAGTTGAGCTGACACCATCGTATTTCTAGGGATTCAATTAGTGGTAGTCTGCAATACTTCTTTAGAAACTTTGAAGGTATTAATGAAATGATGGACTCTAGAAAACAAGCCAAAAGTATAAGTACTTCCAAAAATACTTTGAAATTGATGTGTTTAGTACCAGTTTGGCATGATATTTAAGTAAAATTAACACCATAAGCAGAATTATATTAAAATCCCAATAATTCCTTGCAAACTTCAAAGGATGATGACATTTTTAAATGAAAAAATTAACTGATAGTATTCATAAGAAGATATCATCGATACTTAACAAACCTGCAGTTTTTAAACACTTAGACTCCAAATTCTGTATTATAAAGTCAGTCTTTGCTTTGCATATTAATGCAGGGCTGTAAAAATTGATCATGCAAGCCGAAACCATGTGAAAGGATCTCAATAATCAAGGAAGAGAATTACGATCATCCTGGTACACTGAAACATCTTTGTCAAAATATTCAAAGCCCACTTACTATTGGTTATAAATATATAGGGAAGTGAAAAACAGTACAACTATAATTTACTTAGCACACTATACTTTAAAACTTAAAACATTCAGAATTAAAGTGTTTTTTTCCCTTGTATTAACTTACCAAGAATGTTTTGAACAATGTTTGCCTTCATCTTCTGTAACTTAAAGATATAGAGTATCTTTTTATTCCTTGGTGAATTTTCAAACTCCCTTTAATGTTTGGATCAGCTTCCAATATTTTATACTTAGCGCTTTCCCTTTTGGGGAATATCTCTGAGAGTTCCTTTCATGGGAAGTTTTCTGCCAGTGTCACTTCTTTTAAGACACCTTCATTCTTTTCACAACAATCACTTTCCTCACAGGTTAAGTTTGCCTTCTCTCGGTTCCTCTAGCTTCACCTCTATAGTCTCTCAAACAGTAGCATTCTCAGCATTCCCATGGTCAGCTATTTCTTCTACAGCTTCTTTTATATTTAATTCAAATCTCACTTCTAGCATTGTCCCTTTTCTTCCTTACACATTCATCTTTGTTGTCTAATTTCCTCTTTCTATTATTCACTCATGTCAGATGTCGTATGGGTTTATTACTGAGACACAATGAAACTACAGGACTACACGCCTACACGCTTTGCTGTTTTTGCACAGAACAGAATAATAGTCAAACTGACAAACTTTGACATATGTAAAACAATTGGTCACTGATTATGATGTGGATTTGTTACTTCTATGGCAACTCATGTACTGAAGTCCTAGTGGTAGTTTATGCTTCGTACAGTTACTAAGAGTAAATATACTGTGGCAACTGAAATTTGTGGCACACATTTCAAATTTGTTGTTGGGGAATTTGTGTTATTTAAGTAAAAACTTGCTGAGTGAAATTTGTGCTTTTTGAAACAGGGCAAAACAAAGACTGCCTATATCAGAAAAATGAAGAAGACTGTTGATTGTGTTGAATATTTTTGTGCTTGCTTTGAAATGATATACTACTAGAAATAAGTTTTATGTTTGCTTCTGAGTGATATAGTATTACTACAAGCTTGGAACTATTTTGTATTGTTAATTTCTTCGATCAGACATTTTAAGACAAATAGAAAACTTTTAATCTCTAAACTCCTGTGAGAGCAAATCTGTGATTAAAAATTTTTGTAAAAACAACAATAACAACAAAAATCTAGCCAGAGCCTAAGGTCACCTTAAGGTTCCTTCTTGTGTTTTGGTTCAGTTGGCCTTTTTTTCCCCTACCAATTTTATTGAGGATACAGTAGAAGATTTCTTGCACTTTTATTTGGTGCTCTCAACATGATCTTGTGACCTATGTGGATACTGTGGGCAAAGCCCTCAGGAACCCACTCTTGTCAATGTCTTGGGAAGCTCAAGCATTAGCTTCTATTTCTTTATTTAGTTTTTAATTTTTAATTTTTTAATTTTTTGCAGACTTTCTTATCTTGTGAGTTCAATGCATGCATGTATATGTAATTTTTAAAATTATAACTTACCCAGTATATCTATGTGTTTTGCAGTTTGTTTCTTGTTTTGTTTTTTTTTTTTTTTGGCTGGAGTGCAGTGGTGCAATCTCGGCTCACTGCACCCTCCACCTCTCAGGTTCAAGCGATTCTCCTGCCTCAGCCTCCTGAGTAGCTGGGATTACAGTCACACACCACCACACCTGGCTAATTTTTGTATTTTTAGTAGAGACGGGTTTCACCATGTTGGTCAGGCTAGTCTCAAACTCCTGACCTCATGATCCACCTGCCTCAGCCTCTGAAAGTGCTGGGATTACAGGCATGAGCCACCACACACACAGAAACCTAAGGACCAAGTGAAAGGCAATACTTGAGGCTTCAAAATTTAGCCAGGGTGGTGCTTAGAATGAATGGGTAGGGAGTTTAGGTAGAATTGGTGATAAGATGGAGAGGATACCGAGGGTATTCAAACAAAGGATAAGTAGAAAGCAATATGAGATCATAGAAAAGTTAGACATTAGGGCAAAGAAGCCCAGAAGAGAAAGAAAATTCTATGTAAACAGAAATGAACAGAAGCACAGGACAAGTCAAAGAATATTAAAGTTGAAATGGAATTAGAAAATATTAAGTTCTTCCAATTCTGTCATTTTACAGTGGGGGATTAGTGCTTCTAGTAAGTGGTCCATCTAGGAGTTTTCATAGCTCTCAGACTAGGACCTTTTTTTTGCTGTTGTAGGGGGGAGAGGGTGGAGGATTTAGGCTAGCCACAGGAACTATGCTTGGAGCCCAGAATGAAGGAGTGAATCACTTCAATAAGAGTTGAGGAGGAAATGAAAGAACTTGTAAGAGTCACTTGGTTGTGGGAGGCTTGCGGGGTTTCTGTAATGGGGAAGTAGGCAGAGGGCAAGGTTTCTGCTGGAGAGGAAGGGGATGACAGAACTGTGTGGGGTGGGAACATGACACCAGAGTTCTGAGGAAACCTCTCTCTCTCTCTGTCTCTCTCTCTTGGGGTGCAAAAGTCACCCACTAGAGTGGTCTTAGGGAAGTGACAGGCAGGAAGAGCCCAGGCAAAGGCAAACACAACAACATCTGTGGTCTAAGCGAAAGGACAAGAAAAGGGAAGTTGGGGAAGGACAGGAAGAGCACAGGGCTCCCTCGGGAGAGCCCAGCCCAGCCCCTCTGCTCAGGTGGGGTTCTAATTATAGGGCGTCCCACTCACTTCAGGTTATTCTTTTAGGGTTTTGTATGTTCAGAGAGCTTAATAACCACTTACTCCTCTCCCCATTGCATTTTACATCAATTTCAGATTCTTGCATGTATATTTACAAGTATTCACCAGTATGAAGAGTCTGCCAGTTTCCCTTCTTACACTACCTCCACCCTTCCTTTTTAGGGATTGATGCACATAAACACTTGTGTATAAAATTGTCATGCCTAGGAGTCTGGATTATGTTTCATGAAAGCAATTGGAATATTTTAGGCTGGTAGACGTTCTCAGGATCACATTTCCCGTGGCAGCTCTGGGGCAGAGCGCTGCATGGACATGGAGGGATATGGACTGTGACAGACAGGCAGGGACTGTGGCTGTGATCTCTGTCCCACATGATGAAAGCAGGACTACATAACAGTCAGGTCAGAGAGGAAAAACCAGATGGAGGGAGAGAAATGACATGGGGACTGTGCGAAGCAAAGGGGAGGGAAGTTTCCGGAGAACTCACATTTCTAGGTGTCTATTTGAATGGGTATTGCCATGAAGGGGTGAGGGTGTTACTCACTCTTCTAGGTACCCTGAGGGGGAATTTCCCCTAAATACTTTTTGTTTTTTTTCCTCACCCCTTAACGTTTCCTCTGAAAACAGACTGATTTATCTCACTGATCAATTCAGGAGGGAAACTGGGCAAGTATACATCAGCACCTCCTCCTGCCCTTTACCTCTGTGGGCAAGTTGCTCCCCAGAGGCTCAGTCTCGCTCTCCTCCTCCCGGCCCTAGCTCTCACGGGAATAGCTGCTCAGGTGGGGAGCTTAGGGTTTATCAGCATTGCCTGAACTGAGTGAGTGTATTAGTCTTCTTGGGCTGCCCTAACCCAAGGCAATAAGCTGGGTGGCTTAAACACCAGAAAGTTATCTTCTCACATCTCTAGAAGCTAGAAGCTTAAAATCTCCATCTGGAAGATCTCCATCAGTTTCTAGTGAAGGCTCTCTTCCTGGTTTATACAGACAACTGCCTTCTCACTATGAGCTCATATGGCTTTTCCATGGTGGGTGCACACACACACACACACACACACACACAGAGAGAGAGAGAGAGAGAGAGAGAGAGAGAAGGAAAGTGGAAGGGCACTCCAGTGTCTTTTCTTATAAAGACACTAAGCCTACTGGATCAGGGCCTTACCCTTTAGACATGAGACTGACATTACTTCGTAAAGGCCCCATTTCCAACTGTAATCACACTGAGAGTTAGGGCTTAAACATGTGATTTTTTTTTCCCTTGGGAGGGTGCACAAACTTTCAGTCCACAACAATGAGGAGGCCACTCCATTTAGGGTCCAGTATGAGCTAGATCACTTGGATTACACACTTAAAGCAAATTATCTAATGGCACTATCAGAAGTCAAGATTGACCATTAGATCCATCTATCTCATGTTATTTTCAACTTGTTTGTTTCTGAATTCAAGAGGGCAAAAAGGATGATACTTACTGGGTTTTATAATATTATCCAGTATAGCTAGGTTATGTTGTAGTTATAAATAAACTTTAGAAATTGGAGGCTTAACACAACGAAATTTATTTCTAATGTAGTTAAACTGCATGTAGATCAGGCTGCTTTTCTCCGTCTCATAGCCTTGCCATTTAGAAATTTGACCGCCAAGCTGGTACTGCAGGGTAAGATGATCAGATGTGATATTTTCAGTGGTCAGGACTGGAGCTGGCTAATGCTTCCAGCACCACACATTCCATTGCCCAGAAGTCAGTCCAAGACCTTAACCCAACTATTAGGAAATATGAGGGTTGCCTCTTTCCTGTAGGACCATGTAAAAAAATGTGAATAAACACATAGTGTGGTATCTGCTATTGTTTTCTAAAACCACAAACCAAGCATTTGCCATTAACAGCACAAGATGGACAAAGATAACACCTGGTGCTTATGAATGATTTGGGTAGGATTTGAACTGGGTATTGCTCTCAGATATTGTAGCTCATAGAAATTGCCACATATCTGTGGCCATCAGAGGAAGAGCTCATTGAGAATGACTTCCAGCCTCACTGTTAACACTGACAAACCTAAGTAAGAAATAGTGTATATATCAAAGTACCATGTTGTACACAGTAAATATGTAGAATAAAAATAAATTTAAAACAGAAACAATGTTACAAATGGGATTTCTCTTTCTTGACTTTCAGGGCTCAAAAGATCCTCCTGCCTCTGCCTCCCATGTAGCTGGGACTATAGGCATGTGCCACCACATTTGGCTAACTTTGTTGCCCATGCTAGTCTCAAACTCCTGAGCTCAAGTGATCTTCCCACCTTGGCCTCCCAAAGTGCTGGGATTATAGGCATGAGTCACTGTGCCCAGCACAAATTCATGCCCAGATTTGAAGTGACTGCTCCAATGCATTCAGTGAATAATTAATACGATTTAAGAAACACTATAATAATAAATGTATTTCTTGGATCTCAAAAAGACTTTGTGTTCATGTATTTACATATATTAACCAGCTAGGGTCACTGATAAGTCACTGAATACTTCATATAAACTACTTAAATCAAACATTGACAAATGCTGCCCTTTTTATGCAATGTATTTTGAACAGATCTCAAAACAACTTAAATTTGGATTTTTATGGTCTCCTCATGTATGAGTTCTCCTGAAAAGCTGCGTGTTCTGACTATCACAATCCTATACAATTCCACACTGTACAGAATTTTCAGTCCTTAGCTGAAATGCATGCTGTTCTTCCAGGACTTCAAATTATGGACTTCCCAGGGGGTTAGCCAGTCAAAATGCTTCTCTAGAGAATATAGTTCTAAGTAGATTTGTATTGGGATTCTATACATTGAAATTAAAATCACAATGCATTTTAATTTTTTGTTTAAACATCTTCTGCAGTTTAAAACTCTTTGATAGAAGAGATTACATTGTTAATCTCTGTGTGTTTACATGCCTAGTAAGACACTGGTACCAACCATGTACTGTGTAATTTTTTAGTGAATGACTATACAGATTAAATGCAGTAGAAGGGCTTCTTTATATTTGTTATGGTTCTATTCATTCTGAATGGCTGCAATTTAATCTCTAAGGATAATGTAGAGTAGACTGTAGCTTATACAATTGTGCAGGGAAATCCAGGAAGATGTAAAAAACAAAGTCTCCAATTTATAAAAGAATCAGTGAGAATGAGGAAATAAGAAAGATGGATGAAAGGGGTGAAACTGGAAAGAGAAAACTTTGAGGACATTCAAAAGGGGGAAAGAAAGAGTGGAGTGATGAGAAGAGGGGACACTATGGAGAGTGGAGGCAAATTTAAGTGGAGAAACTGGAAGAATTGTGATCTATTAAAACAAGCAGGAACCAGAAAAATTGATGTGGTTTCTCTTTTTTATCTTACAAATGACATGCAGAAATCCAGAAGGACGAAGTGACTTTTCAATGCCGCACACCACTTTGTCTAAGGCAGTTGAGGAAGGGAAGTAGATATGTTGGAGCTTAGTGGCAGAGCAGCTGGAATCCTGAGAGAAGAGAGTAACTTTAGATCAGGGCAGGTGGGGAAATGAGAGATTGAGTAGGAGGCCCAAGGTTGAGGGAAGCAGATCTTCTTAGTTGCTATCAGTGGCTGATGGGGAAGATTGTTGGTATAAGGAAGTCAGAGTATAGATACAGAAGGATAAGTTTGCTAAGAACAGAGATCAGCAAACAACTTTTCTGAGAGAAAGAAACATCTGCAAATGACATGCTGTTTCTGCAGTTTCTGTTGCTAGCTGTTCTCAGTGGTGGTGACAACGCAGACGGTAAGAACATCACTGTTAGCCGCAAGGTTACGTGTATCTGGGTAGAGTGTGGTGGGCTTTCCCAAGATGGATCAGTGGAGATGCCAGAATGCTTGCCATCTGAGCATACCTGTCTCCAGGTCCAGTTTACTCTTTTGGAGGATGGTGGCAGAGCATGGGCTCTGTGTAAGGAAAATGTTATAGTAGTGCTAAAGTAGTCATTAACATTTTTCTGTGGTAACTGGTTCACTTTCCATTTCCTCTCCATTTTCCGTTAAAACAAGCAGGGCCCAGGAAAATGATGTGGTTTCTCCTGTTTATGTTACAAATAACAAGCAAAGTCTAGAGGGATGAAGGAACCTTTCAATGCCACACACCACTTTGTCTAAGACAGGTGACGAAGAGAAGTAGATATGTTGGAGCTTACTGGGAGAGCAGCTAAAATCCTGAGAGAAGAGAATAACTTTAGTTCAGAGCAGGTGGGGAAATGAGAGATTGAGTAGGAGGCCGAAGGTTGAGCGAAGCAGATCTTCTTAGTTGCTATCAGTGGCTGGTGGGGAAGATTGTCTGTTGGTAGAAGGAAGTCAGAATACAGATACAGAGGAATAAGTTTGCTAAGAACAGCAACAACTTTTCTGAGAGAAAGAAACATCTGCAAAGGACATGCTGTTTCTGTAGTTTCCGCTGCTAGCTGTTCTCCCAGGTGGTGACAATGCAGGTAGTATGAACATCTCTGTCAGCTGCAAGGTTACATGTATCTGGGTAGAGTGTGGTGGGCTTTCCCAACATGGATCAATGAAGATGTCAGAATGCTTGCCATCTGAGCATACCTGTCTCCAGGTCTAGTTTACTCTTTCAGAGAATGGTGGCAGAGCATGGGGCTCTGTGTAAGGAAAATGTTATAGCTAAAGTAGTCATTAATGTTTCTCTGTGGTAACTGGTTTACCTTGCATTTCATATCCATTTTCCTTGCCTCTCTCTCTTTTTTTTTTCCTTACACTACTTGCCCTCCTTCCACCAAAAGCAGCCCAGGAACACGTCTCATTCTATATTATCCAGATCTTATCATTTGCCAACCAATCCTGGGCACAAAGTCAGGGTTCAGGATGGCTGGATGAGTTGCAGACTCATGGCTGGGAGAGTGAATCAGGCAGAATAATTTTCCTGCACACCTGGTCCAAGAGCAACTTCAGCAACGAAGAGTTGTCAGACCTAGAGTTGTTATTTCGTGTCTACTTCTTTGGATTAACTCGGGAGATTCAAGACCATGCCAGTCAAGATTACTCAAAATGTAAGTTCAATCAACTAAATTATGGGAGTTCTTTAGAATGTTCTATTTATGGGAAATATTCTCCACTAATTTCTGGGCCATTTCCCATTATCCCATCCTACCATAAAATTCTGCATACATGAACCTTTTAAAGGATATTTCTGATGTTGACTCCCTCAAATTTCCTAGGCTCTTGCTATTTTTGGAATTTTTTTTTTCTTGTGCTTTGTTATCTTCCCCCTGTGGTCTCCCTCTGTATCCTACAATCCAGAGGCACACAGCTGTCCCACTCTGTGCTTGACTTTTAAAATAAAATCTATTCCCCCATTCAATTTCTTCAAAGATCTATGGCCACAGTTCAACGACCATTATGACCAATTTCATGCATCATGGAATGCTATCCTCCCACCTCCCTCACACAGGCTCCCACTTCACCCTCTATCCTATATTATGTGGCTCACCTATCATTTTTCTACATCTTCCTCAGCCACTTTTTCTTGTTAATTCAAGGCATTTATCTCTTATTGTCCCCTTTCCCTATCCCCAGCAATTTTTCTCTTTTGTTTCTAATTAAATATGTCTTTGGCTTACTCTCATATCCACATAAAGCTTTTTTGCAGGTTTTTATACTGTTGTTTTCACTTTTTTGTTTGAAGTCTTTTTCTCATTCTTCCCTTCCTCCAGATCCCTTTGAAGTACAGGTGAAAGCAGGCTGTGAACTGCATTCTGGAAAGAGCCCAGAAGGCTTCTTTCGGGTAGCTTTCAACGGATTAGATTTACTGAGTTTCCAAAATACAACATGGGTGCCATCTCCAGATGGTGGGAGTTTGGCTCCAGATGTCTGTCATCTACTCAATCATCAGTATGAAGGCGTCACAGAAACAGTGTATAATCTCATAAGAAGCACTTGCCCCCGATTTCTGTTGGGTCTCCTGGATGCAGGGAAGATGTATCTGCACAGGCAAGGTCAGTAGTTTCAGCCCCTTCCTCTAAGATTTTTCTATTCAAGTCCTGCCCCTTCTGTTCCCACCCTTCAAACTCAGGACAAGAAAGAGGACAAGAAGCAGAGGGGTTGCTGGGTAATCATTTCTTAGAGGCAAGAAAAAGATAACTGTGCATATTCATGTGAATGTGTGCATGTGGATGTAAGCTGTAAGTTTCTTCATCAGAATACTTTTTCCGCTGTCTGCAGTGAGGCCAGAGGCCTGGCTGTCCAGTCGCCGCAGCCTTGGGTCTGGCCGTCTGTTGCTGGTTTGTCATGCCTCCGGCTTCTACCCAAAGCCTGTTTGGGTGACATGGATGCGGAATGAACAGGAGCAACTGGGCACTAAACACGGTGATGTTCTTCCTAATGCTGATGGGACATGGTATCTTCAGGTGATCTTGGAGGTGGCATCTGAGGAGACTGCTGGCCTGTCTTGTCGAGTGAGACACAGCAGTCTAGGAGGCCAGGACATCATCCTCTACTGGGGTAAGATTGGAGGTTGGAAGTGTAGGTAGGTGATTCTTGAGCCTAGAGGGTAAGGGAGAGGAAATTTTGAGGATGGCAGACCTAGATGAGGGATTGTAGGAAGAAATGTAGAGAGTAATTTAAAGAACAGTGGAGTAAGACCTGAGGGATATATGGATATTAGAGATTTAAGGGGAAATGAGGAATCCTTCCTTGAGTAAGTTTGGGAATAGAGTGACTGAAATAGGAAAACTGATGCAAGTCATCCAATGCACATGTTAAGTAAGGAAATCAATAGATGGAGTAGAATCAACAGTGAGTTTAAAATGGCATCCATGTATCTTTCCAATATGTGCAGGACACCACTTTTCCATGAATTGGATTGCCTTGATAGTGCTGGTGTCCTTGGTGATTCTAATAGTCCTTGTGTTACGGTTTAAGAAGCACTGGTGAGTTTTTTGTATTTCCTCCTCTCCTCCCAGTTTCTTATTTCACATTCTGTTTTTAACTCTCTTAGCTTTTCTCTGTTGACTACTCCACCTTATCCTCAGTCACCACCTCCAACTTATTCAGGGTTTCTCCCATTCCTGTTCCTTCACAGCTCATATCAACACATCCTGTGAGACTCTTCCCCCGACTCCACCATTGTAATAAGAACCCAGCAACCCAGGAGCCTAGTACAACATAGTGATGCCATCCCGTCGACTCTCCATTTAAATGGTTTCTCTTTCTGCCTGATAAACATTTTTAAATATAAATCAAATTATAATTTAGAATGGTTTTCTTGGAATGTCCACTTTTTTAAATAGCATTCAACCTTCAAAGCCCATTTCTAAGGTCATTTCCTCCAGCGATCTTCCTTGACCCATAATGAACCAAGAGAGCCCCTCAACTGCTATGTGCATGCAATACTTCCTACCCTGTGTTGCAGCTACTTGGGTCTTTCACTTCACATTTTTAAGCTTTTTGGAGGCAAGGATCATGATAAATGTGCCTTTCCTGCATATGATGTGCTCAGTGAAACACAAAACAAAACACCACATCTAAGTTGGATTAACTGTCATCTTGGCAATTTTTCTCATTATATTCCTTCCCAATGCTGTTGTAGCATTTGAAATACTTATGCTTCTCTTTTTGTTTAAATGCTTCACACCTAGCAGATAAATTCCACTCTCCTTTAGCTCCCTCATTTTCTCCTTAAACATTTAAGGAAAAGTGCAGCCTTGTGCCTGGATACACTTATTTTCTAAACACAGAGAATTACAAATGCAAATAGAAAGACAGAGAGTGCAAGTTATGTGTGATGATTAGTGGTTTGCAGTTACGTCACAGAATACTTAAGAAAGAGGAACAAGAGACTTGGTCCTCAGGGTTGGAGTGGGATCAAGGCAACCGTTGTGCTGTATATGCAAGACAAATTTCCTAAAGCACTGTGCTATCGGAGATAGCCTTGGCTAAACTTTAGTCTCTTTACGTTTCATTCACTAATTCAACTAATATTTTTTGGGTACTGAGTTGAGACAGGCACATACAGCTTCTAAACTGGTGGCAGATAAAACAAATGAGATTGTGTCCACTCTCCTGAAGTTGCAATGTTTGCTTCCTCAATCTGTCCATGTTTCTTTTTTATTGTTTTCATTTTTTTATTTCTTTCAACAATTTTAAATATATTTTATTGATGTATAATTTATAGTAAAATTTGAGTCTTTAAGTATACAGTTCCATTTATTTTGATAATTACATAAGCCCATGTAAACAAAATCACAATTAAGATATTAAATGTCATAACCCCTCATACCTGTTTGTAGTCAAGCATACCACCAACCTGGCATTCTTGCAACTACTGATACACTTTATGTCACTTAAGCTTAAACTTGTATTTTCTATGATTTTATTAAGATAGAAATAAACATACCTACTTGGTATTGGCTTTTTTTCTTCAATTTAGCATATGGTTGTAAGTAATCCATGCTGCTCAGTGTACTAGTAACCATTCTTTCTATTGCTGCATAGAATTCCACATATGGATATTTTTGGAGGAGGAGGTGCCTTCCCAGATCTGGCAGAGCCTTTGTCTCCTTGTGCCCACTCACCCAGCTTGGGTCCTGCTTCCATTGCTCATTTCCTTGGCTCCAGGAGACCCTAGGTGACTCTGCTGCACCCTTAGTCACCTTGTGACCTACAGATACTGAGAGATCAATAGAGAGGAAGCTAGGACACCCAGGAAACTGGGATATAAAGCCAAAAGTATATAAAATTAAACTTAGTTTTGAGAGAAGAGACAAGATGGATGACTAGATGCAGCCAGGAAGAGCTTCTCCCACCAAGAGACAAGATCATCAAGAAGAACAGTATACTCTGAGAAGATCATTGGAAAGAAGGCATTGAGAGTGGATAGAGGGAGAATGCAGACCCTGGGCTGAAGAGGGGAAGAAGCTGTGAACCCTATACAGGGTTGCCAAACACTAGGACTTGTTCCTGGTCCTCAGTGGCTTCTAGGGAAGGGGTTAGTTAAATAGGCATGAAGTGGTCCACTCTAACCATGAACCTCTGGATTCCTAACTGCAGGAGACCCCCATGACCCACACAGACATTTGAGTTGGCAGGGAGAGCTACTTGCAGAGTTGGCAGGGACAGGACTCCAGCTTCTGTGGAACCCAGAGGGTTTGGTGTGAGAACAGCTACAGTGGAGCATGGTTAGGGATGTCCATTCCCCAAGGCTTGCCATATTCCTCTAGGTGGCTTTGACCCCTTTGTTGACTATCAGACCTGGACAGAACGGGGCTACCATGCTATTTGAATGGGGCTAGACTGATCTAAGTCCCCCAAAACTCCCATGTCTGCTGGCCTCTCCCAGTATCCCTGCCTGTCTGTACCTGCTTGCAGCACAGCCTCAGATGCTCAACTGAGGCAGTTCTCAGAGACCATTGCCATAGGTCTTTCACTGGCTGACCCTGCCAGACCACCAGAGAGCTTCTGCCACTGGCCTCTCATCAGCATGCACCTGCTTTCAGCACCCGCAACTGCTTTGCTGGCATGCACACATAGACATCACTGCCTTGCTACCACTTCTGTGCACACATACATGGAGATCTCATCACTGATGCCCTGTCCCCACTAGCCCACATGCATGCATGTACTCTGCCACACTACCATCCCTGGTGTACATGTGCATGGACCTTGCCACCCTGCTGCCTCACCACCACCAGCATGTGCGTGAGTGTGGACCCCAACATGCCACTGCCCCACTGCTGCCAGTACATGCATGTGAGAACAGATCCCCACTGCCACTGCTCTTATGAAATACTTTTGCTGGGACCCCCCTGCCTCGTTCCGCCATAGAAGTGTTGTTGCTAGTGGACTGGGAACACCTTGGACCCTCCAGTGAAGCAGGTACTCAGTCTCAAGGGGCCAAAGAACAAGGTTCTGGGCCTGGTCCCAGGCCCTCAGGCTTAGAGCACATAGCCCAGGAGTGCTGAGCTGAGCCATGGTCCCCTGAAATTGTCAAGAAATAAAGCTAGCTCACTGAAACAAACTTATACCATAGTCAAACCCTCAAGGGCATCAAAGAATATAAAAGCTTAAAGGCCCATTAAAAGGACAGCAACTGTAAAGGTTAAAGGAACATCAGCCCACATAGATGAGAAAACCAGTGGAAGAACTCAGACAGCTCTAAAAGTCAGAGTGTCTTCTTACTTCCAAATGAACACACTGGCTCCCCAACAATCATTCCTAACCAGACTGAAATGGCTGAGATAATAAGCATAGATTTTAGAATCTGGATGGCAATGAAAATCATGAGATTCAGGAGAAAGTTGAAATGGAATCTAAAGAATTTAAGGAATCTGGTAAAATAATACAATAACTGAAAGACAAAATAGCCACTTTAAGAAAGAACTAAACTGATTTGATGGAGCTAAAATTTCACTAAATAATTTTATAATACAATTGGAAGTACTAAAGGCAGAATAGACCACACTGAAGGAAGAATCTCAGAGCTTAAAGACCAGTTCTTCTAATTAACTCAGTCACACAAATAAAGAAAAAATAATACAGAAGGATAAACAAAATTTCAGAGAAATATGACATTACGTAAAGAGACCAAACATATACTCACTGATGTCCCTGAAAGACAGAGAGAGAGAGAGTGTGTGCAAACAATTGAAAACATATTTGAGGATATTGTCCATGACAATTTTCTCAACTTCACTATAGAGGTCAACATTCAAATTCAAGAAATTCAGAGAACTCCTTAGAGATACTATACTAGACAACCATCCCCAATTACACATAATAATCAGATTATCCAAGGTCAATGTGAAAGAAAAAAATATTAAAGGCAACCAGAGAGGAGGAGTAGGTCACCTACAAAGGGACCCCAATCAAGCTAACAGCATATCTTTCAGCAGAAACCTTAGAAGCCAGAAGACATTGAAGGCCTATATTCAGCATCCTGAAAGAAAAGAAATTCTGACCCAAAATTTAATATCCAGCCCAAATAAGATTTCTATGTGAAAGAGAAATAAAATTCTTTTCAGCCAAGCAAATGCTAAGGAAATTTATTACCACCAGACCTGCCTTACAAGAAATCATTAAGGGAGTGCTAAACATGGAAATAAAAAGACCCTTACCAGCCACCACATAAACGCACTTAAGTAAACAGACCAGTGACACTATAAAGGAACTGCACAATCAAGTCTACATAGCAACTAGCTAACAACGATGACAAAATCAGCTTCTCACTTATCAATATTTACCTTGAAGGTAAATGAGCTAAACACCCCACTTACAAGGCACAGAGTGGCAAGTTGGATAAAGAAACAAGACCTGGCCTCATGCCTGTAACCCTAACACTTTGAGGCTAAGGCAAGCAGATTGCTCGATCCTATGAGTTTGAGACCAACCTAGGCAACATGGCAAAACCCTATCTCTACACACACACACACACAAATACAAGAAAATTAGCTAAGAATGGTGGCACATGCCTATAGTCCCAGCTACTTAGGAGGCTGAGGTAGGAGGATCACCTGAGCCTGGAGAAGTGGAGGCTGCAGTAAGTTGTGATCATCCCATTGCACTTCAGCCTAAGTGACAGAGCAAGATCCTGTCTCAAAAAAATAAAAAAAAAATAGGCCGGGCGCGGTGGCTCACGCCTGTAATCCCAGCACTTTGGGAGGCCGAGACAGGCGGATCACGAGGTCTGGAGATCCAGACCATCCTGGCTAACATGGTGAAACCCCGCCTCTACTAAAAATACAAAAAACAAACAAACAAACAAAAAAACCTAGCCGGGCGCAGTGGCGGGCGCCTGTAGTCCCAGCTACTTGGGAGGCTGAGGCAGGAGAATGGCGTGAACCCGGCAGGTGGAGCTTGCAGTGAGCCGAGATCGCCCCACCGCACTCCAGCCTGGATGACAGAAGGAGACTCCATCTCAAAAAAAAAAAGAAAAAAAAAAAAAAAAAGAAAAAAAGAAAAGAAAAGATAAAAGAAACAAGATCTACCTGTAGTCTTCAAGAGACCCATCTCACATGCAAGGACATCCATAGGCCAAAACTAAAGGGATGGTGAAAAATCTGTCAAGCATACAGGAAAGAAAAAACAGCAGGGGTTGCTACTTTTATTTCAGACAAAATAAACTTTAAACCAACAACTATCAAAAAGGACAAAGAAAAACTATTTAATGATAGAGGGTTGAATTTAATAAGACTTGGCTATCCTCAATGTATATGCACCCAACACAGGAGCACACAGGTTCATAAGACAAGTACTTAGAGACCTAAAAAGAAGCTTTGGTTATCATAGAATAATGGTGGTAGACTTCAACACCCAATTGACAGCATTAGATAGATCATCAAGGCAGAACACTGATAAAGGTATTTGGAACTTAAACTTGACACTTGACCAAAAGGACCTAATAAACATTGACAGAACACTCCACCCAAAACCAAAAGAATATACATTCTTCCCTTCTGCACATGTTGCATACTCTAAGATTGGCCACATGCTGAGCCATAAAGTAATTTTTTAAAATTATACTTTAAGTTCTAGGGCACATGTGCACAATGTGCAGGTTTGTTCCATAGGTATACATGTACCACGTTGGTTTGCTATGCCCATCAACTCATCATTGACATTAGGTATTTCTCCTAATGCTATCCCTCACCCAGCCCTCCAGCCCCTGAGAGGCCCTGGTGGGTGACGTTCCCTGCCCTGTGTCCAAGTGTTCTCATTGTTCAATTCCCACCTATGAGTGAGAACATGCAGTGTTTGGTTTTCTGTCCTTGTGGTAGTTTGCTCAGAATGATGGTTTCCAGATTCATCCATGTCCTTCCAAAGGCATGAACTCATCCTTTTTTATGACTGCATAGTATTCCATGGTGTATAGGTGCCACATTTTCTTAATCCAGTCTATCATTGATGGACATTTGGGTTAGTTCCAATCTTTGCTATTGTGAATAGTGCCACAATAAACATATGTGTGCATGTGTATTTATAGTAGCATGATTTATAATCCTTTGGGTATATACCCAATAATGGGATCACTGGGTCAAATGGTATTTCTAGTTCTAGATCCTTAAGGAATTGCCACACCGTCTTCCACAATGGCTGAACTAATTTACACTCCAACCAACAGTGTAAAAGTGTTCCTATTTCTTCACATCCTCTCCAGCATTTGTTTTTTCCTGACTTTTCAACGATCACCATTCTAACTGGTGTGAGATAGTATCTCATTGTGATTTTGATTTGCATTTCTCTGATGACCAGTGATTATGAGCATTTTTTCATGTGTCTATTGGCTGCATAGATGTCTTCTTTTGAGAAGTGTCTGTTCATATCGTTTTCCCACTTTTTGATGTTTTTTTTTTTCCTTGTAAATTTGTTTGAGTTCTGTATACATTCTGGATATTAGCCCTTTGTCAGATGGGTAGATTGCAAAAATCTCCTCCCATTCTGTAGGTTGCCTGTTCACTTTGGTGGTAGTTTCTTTTGCCATGCAAAAGCTCTTTAGCTTAATTAGATCCCATTTGTCAATTTTGGCTTTTGTTGCCATTGCTTTTGGTGTTTCAGACATGAAGTCCTTGCCCACGCCTATGTCCTGAATGGTATTGCCTAGGTTTTCTTCTAGGGTTTTTATGGTTATAGGTCTAACATTTAAGTCTTTAATCCATCTTGAATTAATTTTTGTATAAGGTGTAAGGAAGGGATCCAGTTTCAGCTTTCCACATATAGCTAGCCAGTTTTCCCAGCACCATTTATTAAATAGGGAGTCCTTTCCCTATTTCTTGTTTTTGTCAGGTTCGTCGAAGATCAGATGGCTGTAGATGTGTAGTGTTATTTCTGAGGACTCTGTTCTGTTCCACTGGTCTATAAATCTGTTTTGGTACCAGTACCATGCTCTTCTGGTTACTGTAGTTTCATAGTATAGTTTGAAGTCAGGCAGCATGATGCCTCCAGGTTTGTTCTTTATGCTTAGGATTGTCTTGGCTATGCGGTCTCTTTTTTGGTTCCATATGAACTTTAAAGTAGTTTTTTCCAATTCTGTGAAGAAAGTCATTGGTAGCTTAATGGGGATGGCATTGAATCAGTAAATTACCTTGGGCAGTATGGCCATTTTCACGATATTGATTCTTCCTATCCATAAGCATGGAATGTTCTTCCATTTGTTTGTGTCCTCTTTTATTTCATTGAGCAGTGGTTTGTAGTTCTCCTCGAAGATGTCCTTCACATCCCTTACAAGTTGGATTTCTTTATTTTCTTTGTAGCAATTGTGAATGTGAGTTCATTCATAATTTGACTATCTGTTTATCTGTTACTGGTGTATAGGAAGCTTGTGGTTTTGCACATTGATTTTGTATCCTGAGACTTTGCTGAAGTTGCTTATCAGCTTAAGGAGATTTTGGGCTGAGATGATGGGGTTTTCTAAATATACAGTCACATCATCTGTAAACAGGGACAATTTGACTTCCTCTTTTCCTAATTGAATACCCTTTATTTCTTTCTCTTGCCTGATTTCCCTGGCCAGAACTTCCAGCTCTATGTTGAATAGGAGTGGTGAAAGAGCGCATCCTTGTCTTGTGCTGGCTTTCAAAGAGAATGCTTCCAGTTTTGCCCATTAAGTATTATATTGGCTGTGTGTTTGTCATAAATAGCTCTTAGTATTTTGAGATACGTTCCATCAATACCTAGTGTATTGGGAGTTTTTAGCATGAAGGGCTGTTGAATTTTGTCAAAGGCCTTTTCTGCATCTATTGAGATAATCATGTTTTTTTTTTGTTGTTGTTAGTTCTGTTTATGTGATGGATTACGTTTATTAATTTGCATATGTTGAACCAGCCTTACATTTCAGGGATGAAGCCGACTTGATTGTGGTGGATAAGATTTTTGCTGTGCTGCTGGATTTGGTTTGCCAGTATTTTACTGAGGATTTTCGCATCAATGTTCATCAGGGACATTGGTCTAAAATTCTCTTTCTTTGTGTGTGTGTCTCTGCCGGGCTTTTATCAGGATTATGCTGGCCTTAAAAATGATTTAGGGAGGATTCCCTCTTTTTCTCTTGATTGGAATTGTTTCAGAAGGAATGGTACCAGTTCCTCTTTGTACCTCTGGTAGAATTCAGCTGTGAATCCGTCTGGTCCTGGACTGTTTTTGGTTGGTAGACTATTAATTATTGCCTCAATTTCAGAGCCTCTTATTGGTCTATTCAGAGATTCAAATTCTTCCTGGTTTAGTCTTGGGAGGGTGTATGTGTCCAGGAATTTATCCATTTCTTCTAGATTTTCTAGTTCCTTTGTGTAGAGATGTTTATAGTAATCTCTGATGGTAGTTTGTATTTTTGTGGGATTGGTGGTGATATCCCCTTTATTATTTTTTATTGCATCTATTTGATTCTTCTCTCTTTTCTTCTTTATTGGTCTTGCTAGCAGTCTATGAATTTTGTTGATCTTTTCGAAAAACCAACTCCTGGATTCATTGATTTTTTGAAGGTCTTTTTTTTTGTGTGTGTGTCTGTATCATTCAGGTCTGCTCTGATTTCAGTTATTTCTTGCGTTCTGCTGGCTTTTGAATGTGTTTGCTCTTGCTTCTCTAGTTCTTTTAGTTGTGAAGTTAGGGTGTCGATTTTAGATCTTTCCTGCTTTATCTCGTGAGCATTCCGTGCTATACATTTCCCTCTACACACTGCTTTAAATGTGTCCTGGAGATTCTGGTACATTGTTTGTTTGTTCTCGTTGGTTTCAAAGAACATCTTTATTTCTGCCTTCATTTTATTATTTACCCAGTAGTCATTCAGGAGCAGGTTGTTCAGTTTCCATGTAGTTGTATGGCTTTGATTGAATTTCTTTTTTTTTTTTTTTTTTTTTGAGACAGAGTCTCGCTCTGTCGCCCAGGCTGGAGTGCAGTGGCGCAATCTCGGCTCACTGCAAGCTCCGCCTCCTGGGTTCACGCCATTCTCCTGCCTCAGCCTCCTGAGTAGCTGGGACTACAGGCGCCCGCCACCGCGCCCGGCTAATTTTTTTTTTGTATTTTTAGTAGAAACGGGGTTTCACCGTGGTCTCGATCTCCTGACCTTGTGATCCGCCCGCCTCGGCCTCCCAAAGTGCTGGGATTACAGGCGTGAGCCACCGCGCCCTGCCGATTGAATTTCTTAATCCTGAATTCTAATTTGATTTCACTGTGGTCTGAGAGTTGTGATTTCTGTTCTTTTACATTTGCTGAGGAGTGTTTTACTTCCAATTATGTGGTCAATTTTAGAATAAATGCGATATTGTGCTGAGAAGAATGTATACACTGTTGATTTGGGGTAGAGAGTTCTGTAGACGTCTATTAGGTCAGCTTGGTGCAGAGCTGAGTTCAAGTCCTGGATATCCTTGTTAACCTTCTCTCTTGTTGATCTGTCTGATTTTGAAAGTGGAGTGTTAAATTCTCCCATTATTATTGTGTGGTAGTCTAAGTTTCTTTGTAGGTCTGCAAAGACTCACTTTATAAATCTGGGTGCTCATGTATTGGGTGCATATATATTTAGGATAGCTCTTTTTGAATTGATTCCTTGTAATGGCCTTCTTTGTCTCTCTCTTTTTCTATTTCTTTTTTCTTTTCTTTTTTTTTTTTTTAAACGGAGTCTCACTCTGTCACCCCGGCTGGAGTGCATTGGTGTGATCTCAGCTCACTGCAAGCTCCACCACCTGTGTTCACATCATTCTCCTGCTTCAGCCTCCTGAGTAGCTGGGACTACAGGTGCCCATCATCATGCCCAGCTAATTTTTTGTATTTTTAGTAGATACAGGGTTTCACCATGTTAGCTAGGATGGTCTTGATCTCCTGACCTTGTGATCTGCCTGTCTCAGCCTCCCAAAGTGCTGGGATTACAGGCCTGAGCCACTGCGCCTTTGTCTCTTTTGATCTTTGCTTTTTTAAAGTCTGTTTTATCAGAGACTAAGATTGTAACCTCTTTTTTTTTTTTTTTCTTTCCATTTGCTTGGTAGATCCTCCTCCATCCCTTTATTTTGAGCCTATGTGTGTCTCTGCATGTGAGATGGGTCTACTGAATACAGCACACTGATGGGTCTTGACTCTTTATTCAATTTGCCCATCTGTGTCTTTTAATTGGGACATTTAGCCCATTTACATTTAAGGTTAATATTCAGTGTGAATTTGATCCTGTCATTATAATGTTAGCTGGTTATTTTGCCCATTAATTGATGCAGTTTCTTCCTAGCATCAGTGGTCTTTAAAATTTGGCATGTTTTTGAAGTGGTTGGTACCAGTTGTTTAGTGCTTCCTTCAGGAGCTCTCGTAAGGCAGGCCTGGTGGTGACAATATCTCTCAGCATTTGCTTGTCTGTAAAGGATTTTATTTCTCCTTCACTTATGAAGCTTAGTTTGGCTAGATATGAAATTCTGGGTTGAAAATTCTTTTGTTAAAGAATGTTGAATATTGGCCCCCCCTCTATTCTGGCTTATAGTGTTTCTGCCGAGAGATCTGCTGTTAGTCTGATGGGCTTCCCTTTGTGGGTAACCCTACCTTTCTCTCTGGCTGCCCTTGACATATTTTCCTTCATTTCAACTTTGGTGAATCTGGCAATTATGTGTCTTGGAGTTGCTCTTCTCGAGGAGTATCTTTGTGGTGTTCTCTGTATTTCCTGAATTTGAATATTGGCCTGCCTTGCTAGGTTGGAGAAGTTCTCCTGGATAATATCCTGAAGAGTGTTTTCCCACTTGGTTCCATTCTCCCCGTCACTTTCAGGTACACAAATCAAACATAGATTTGGTCTTTTCACATAGTCCCACATATGCAGAATTCACCCATCTTCTGCGTCAGTCACGCTGGGAGCTGCAGACTGGAGCTGTTCCTATTAAGCCATCTTGGGGGATGTTGCAATTTTCAACACATTAAAAAAACCAAAATCATACCAACCACAAACTTGCATCACAGCACAACAAAAATAGAAATCAAGATCAAGAAGAGTTCTCAAAAACTATACTATTAAATAGCAATTAAACAACTTCTGGTCCTGAAAGACTTTTGGATAAACAATGAAGTCAGAAATCAAGAAATTATTCTAACAAATAAAAACAAAGATACTACATGCCAGAATCTCTGAGACAGAACTAAAACAGAGTTAAGAGGAAAGTTTATAGCACTAAATGCCCACATCAAAAAGTTAGGAAGATCTCAAATCAGTAACGTAATCTCACATCTAAAGGAACCAGAAAAATAAGGAAAAACAAAAAACAAAAAACAAAACCCAAAGCTAGTAGAAGATAAGAAATAACCAAATTCAGAGCTGAACTAAATAAAACTGAGACATGAAAACTATATAGAAGATAAACAAAACAAAAAATTGGTTATTTGAAGGAATAAATAAAATTGGTAGACCACAGGCTAGAATAATACAGGAAAAAAAGGAGAAAAAATCCACATAAACACAATCAGAAATGACAAAGGGGGCATATAAATACAAAAACCAGTCAGAGACTGTTATGACCACCTGTAGGCACATAAACTAGAAAACCTAGAAAAAATGGATAAATTATTGAAAATATGCATTCCCAAAATTGAACCAGGAAGAAATTGAAATCCTGAACAGATCAATAATAAGTTCCAAAGTTGAATCAGTAATAAAAAGGTTGCCAATCAGAAAAAGCCCTGGAGCAGAGAGATCTACGGCTGAATTCTAACAGATGTATAAGGAAAAGCTGGTACCAATTCTTTGAAAACTATTCCAAAAAATTGAGGGGGAGTGATTCTTCCCTAACTAATTATATAAGAATCATTGTGATATCAAAACCCAGTAGAGACACAGTAAAAAAATAAAACATCAGGCCAATTTCCCTGAAAAATATATATGCAAAAATCCTCAACAAAATATTAGCAAAGTAAATCCAGGAGCATATCAAAAAGCATTATCAAGTAGGCTTTATCCCTGGGACACAAGGTTGGTTCAACATACACAAATCAGTAAATGATTCATCACATAAGCAGAACTAAAAACAAAAACCACAAGACTATCTCAACAGATGCAGAAAAGGCTTTTGATAAAATTCAACATCTCTTCAGGTTAAAACCCTCAAGAAACTAAGCATTAAAGGATCATACCTCAAAACCATTAGAGGCATCTATGACAAACCCACTGCCAACATCATACTGAATACAAAAAAGCTTGAAGTATTCCCTTTGAAAACTAGAACAAGGCAGTGATGTCCACTCTCACCACTGCTATTCAACATAATACTGGAAGTCCTAGCCAGAGCAATCAGGAAAGAGAAAGAAATAAAAGGCATTCAAATAAAAAGAGAGGAAGCTTCAAGGTATAAAATCAATGTACAAGAATCAGTTGCATTTCTATATACCAATAAAGTCCAAACTGAGAGCTAAATCAAGAACACAATCACATTCACTATAATCACAAAAAGAATAAAATACTTAGGAATATAGCTAACCAGGAAAGTGAAAGATCTCTACAACAAGAATTATGAAACACTGCTAAAAAAATCAGAGGTGATACAACCAAATGTACAAATATTTCATGCTCATGGATCGAAAGAATTAATGTTGCTAAAATTATCATATTGCTGAAAGCAATTCAGAGATTCAGAGCTATTCCTATCAAAGTACCAATGACATTTTTTCACAGAACTTGATAAAAGTATTCTAAAATTCATATGGAATCAAAAAAGAGTCTGAACAGCCAAAGCAATCTTAAGAAAAAAGAACAAAGCTGGAAGCACCACACTATCTGACTTCAAACTATAGTACAAGGCTACAGTAATGAAACAGCATGGTACTAGCAGAAAAACAGACATGTAGATCAATGAATAGGTTAGAGAACCCAGAAATAAAGCTGCACACCTTACAACCATCTGATTTTTGACAATGTCAACAGTAAGAAGCAATGGAGTGAAGACTCCCTACTCAATAAATGGTGCTGGGCTAACTGGCCAGCCATATGCAGAGCATTGAAAATTGACCTCTTCCTTTCACCACATACAAAAGTTAACTCAAGATGGATTAAAGACTTAAATGTAAAACCTAAAACTACAGAAACCTTAGAAGAAAACCTATGATATTTCATTCTGGACATAGGCCCTAGCAACGATTTCATGATGAAAACTTCAAAAGAAACTGCAATGAAAACAAAAATTAAATGGAACTTAATTAAACTAAAGAGCATCTGCACAGTAAACAAAATTTTCAACACAGTAAACAGACAACTTATAGAATAGAAGAAAATACTTGCAAACTATGCATCTGACAAAGGTCTAATACCCGGCATAGATAAGGAACTTAAATTAACAAGCAAAAAAACACAATCTCATTAAAAAACAGGCAAAGAACATCAACAGACACTTCTCAAAAGAAGACATGCACATAGCCAACAAGCATATTTGAAAATGCTCAACGTCACTACTCATAAGAGAAATGCAAATCAAAACCACAATGAGATGTCATCTCACACCACTCAGAATGGCTATTACTAAAATGTCAAAAAATAACAGATGCTAGCAAGGTTGCAGAGAAAAGAGAATACTTACACTCTGCTGGCGGGAATGTAAATTAGTTCAGTAACTGTGAAGCGCAGTTTGGAGATTTCTCAAAGAACTTAAAACAGAACTTAAAAACTACCTATGGCTACTATGCTAATTACCTGTGTGACAAAACATTCCGTACACCAAACCCCCACAACGTGCAATTTACCCATGTAACAAACCTTCACATGTAGCTGCCGAACCTAAAATAAGAGTTGGAAAAAAATAATTTTTTAAAATCTATCTGCTCTTTAATGGGCATGTAGTATATTTCTAGCTTGAGACTTTTTAAATAAAATCTATTTTTTAAAATGTGTTTTGTTATTCATTTGCTTGTGTTTAGTTACCAGCTTGGAATAATTCAAACTGGGGTGAAGTAATATCTCATTGTGGTTTTGATTTGCATTTTCCTACTGATTAGTCATGTTGAGCATATTATATTTACCTATTGGTCATTTGTATGCCTTCTTTTGAGAATTGTCTAATCAGGTCTTTTGCCCTTTAAAATTTAAATAACTTACTTTTTGCCATTGAATTGTTTGAGTTCCTTATATATTCTGGATATTAATCCCTTTGGATACATAATTTGCAGATATTTTCTACTGTTCTGTAGCTTATTTCCTTTGCTGTGCAGAGCTTCTTACTTTGATAAAATTTCGTTTGTCTAGTTTGTATTTATTACCAGTGCTTTTGAGGTCTTATCCAAAATCCTTTCCCAGACCAACATGAAGCATTCCCCTATATTTTCTTCATGTGGTTTCACAATTTTGGGTCTTACATTTAAGTCTTTATTCCATCTTCATTTGATTTTGTATATGGTGAGATATAGGGCTCTAGTTTTGTTCTTCTGCATATGGATATCCATTTTTTCCCAGCACTATTAATTGAAGAGACTGTTCTGTCCCCAGTGTGTGTCTTGGCACTTTTGTTAAAAATCAGTTGGCTGTAAAGGCAGGGATTTATTTCTGGTTTATATATTCTGTTCCACCGATCTATGTATCTGTTTTTATACCAGTACCATGCTGTTTTGGTTACTACAGTTTTGTAGTATCTTTTGAAATCAGGTAGTGTGATTTCTACAGATTTGCCCTTTTTTGCTCAAGATTACTTTGGCTTTTGGGGTCTTTGGTGGTTCAACATTAATTTAGAATCATCTTTTCTATTTCTATGAAGTGTGTCATTGGTATTTTGATAGAAATTACATTGAATCTGTAGATTGCTTTGGGTAGTATGGACATTTTAACCATGTCAATTATTTCAATCTGTGAACATAAAATATATGATTTGGCCCCATGTCCCCACCCAAATCTCATCTTGTAGCCCCCATAATTCCCATGTGTTGTGGGCGGGACCTGGTGGGAGATAATTGAATCATGGGGACAAGTCTTTCCTGTGCTGTTCTCATGTTAGTGAATGAGTCTCATGAGATATGATAGTCTTTTTTTTTTTTTTTTTTTTTGAGACGGAGTCTCACTGTGTCTCCCAGGCTGGAGTGCAGTGGCGCGATCTCGGCTCACTGCAAGCTCCGCCCCCCGGGTTCACGCCATTCTCCCGCCTCAGCCTCCCAAGTAGCTGGGACTACAGGCGCCCGCTACTGTGCCCGGCTAGTTTTTTTTATTTTTAGTAGAGACGGGGTTTCACCATGTTAGCCAGGATAGTCTCGATCTCCTGACCTTGTGATCCACCCGCCTCGGCCTCCCAAAGTGCTGGGATTACAGGCTTGAGCCACAGCGCCCGGCCGAGATATGATAGTCTTAAAAACAGGAGTGTCCATGCACAAGCTCTCTTCTCTCTTGCCACTGCCATGAAAGAAGTGCCTTTCACCTTCTGGCATGATTGTGAGGTCTCCCCAGCTACGTGGAACTGTGAGTCCGATAAACATCTTTCTTTTGTAAATTGTCTAGTCTCAGATATGTCTTTATTAGCAGGATGAAAATGAACTCGCACAAAACACTTTTCCAATAATTTCTGTCCTTTTCAATTTCTTTCATCAGCGTTTTATAGATTTTTTTTGTAGAGTTTTTACCTCTTTTGTTACATTTATTCTTAAGTATCTTATATTTTGTAGCTATTGTACATGGAATTGTTTTCTTGATTTATTTTTCAGATATTTTGATGTTGTTGAATGGAAATATTACTGATTTTTGTATATGCATTTTATATCCTGAAATTTTACTGAATTTGTTTATTAGTGCTCATGGCTTTTTGACGAAGTAATTAGTATTTTATGTATATAAAGTTGTGGCATCTGCAAACAGGGATAATTTGACTTCCTTCTTTTTAATTGTATGCCTTATATTTCTTTCTCTTGCCTAATTGCCCTGGCTAGGAGTTCCAGTACAATGTTGACTAGAAGTAGTGAAAGTGGGCATCCTTGCTTAGTTCCAGATTTTAGAGAAAATTCTTTCATCTTTTCCCCATTTTGTTTTATATTAGCTGTGGGTTTCTCATATGTGGCTTTTATTGTGTTTAGTTATGTTCCTTATATACCTAATTTGTTGATAACTTTTATCATGGTGGGGTGTTGAATTCTATCAAATGCTTTCTCTGTTTCTATTGAAATGATTATGTGGTCTTGTCCTTTATTCTATTAATGTAATGCAGTACGTTTATTGATTCGAATACTTTGAATCATCCTTGCATCCCTGGAATGAATGCCACTTGATTATAATGATTGATCTTTTAAATATTCTGTTAAATTTAGTTTGCTAGCATTTTTTTGAGGATTTTTGAATGCATTTATTAGGGATATGGGCCTGTAGTTTTTCTTATTTTATTTTATTTTTTTGAGAAAGGGTTTCACTCTGTCCCCCAGGCTGGAGTGCAGTGGCACAATCACATCTCACCACAGCCTCAACTCCCTGGGCTTGGGTGATCCTCCAACCTCAGCCTCCTGAGTAGCTAGGACTACAGGCGCCCACCATCATATTTCATTAATATTTGTACTCTTTTTAGAGACAAGGTTTCATCAGGTTGACAGGCTGGTCTTGAACTCCTGGGCTCAAGTGATCCACCCTCCTTGTCCTCCCAAAGTGCTAGGATTACAGGCATGAGCCACCACTTCTGTCCTGTAGTTTTCTTTTTTGTTTTTGATGTATCATCTAGTTTTTATGTCAGGTTAATGAATGTTAGTCTCAAATAATAAGTCTGGACAAATTTACCCTTATCCACTTTTTGGGGGATAGTTTGAGAAGAATAGGCATTAGTTATTTGTAAAATATTTGGTAGAATTCAGCATCAAGGTCGTCAGCTCCTGTGCTTTCTTTAATGGGAGACTTTAAACTATTGTTTCAATCTTGTTACTCATTATTGGCCTGTTCGAATTTTCTGTTTCTTCATGATTCAATCTTGTGGTTGTATGAGTCCAGGCATTTATCTATTTCTTCTAAGTTTTACAATTTGCTTTCATATAGTTGTTCCTAATGATCTCTTATGATCCTTTGTATTTATATTATATTATTTGTAATGTCTCATTTTACATCTCTGATTTCATTTTTTTGATTCCTCTCTTTTTTCTTAATTTGTCTAGTTAAAAGTATGTCAAGTTTTGTTTTTGTTTTTGTTTTGATTTTTGAGACAGAGTCTAGCTCCATTGCCCAGG